>NC_030426.2:3646198-3751198 GCF_001660625.3 Ictalurus punctatus | reverse complement strand
CAAGTCGTACAGTAACCCCTGTCAAACTCAACCCGGATCAAACCCGGACCACACGAGCTAACAAGGCTGGCTAACTAGCGCAGTTTTCCCTTCTTCTTCTTCTTCTAGTGGAGCCAACACTCACTCGACTAACACACACTCTCACACTCTCTCTCTCACACACACACTCACTCGACTAACACACACACACACACTAACACACAGTCCGATTGTAACCCTAGCGTTAGCGCGCGACCAGGCTACAGCTAACGATATCGAGGCTTAAACCAAACGTCAAAAATGTCTTTTCCGACCCAGAAATTCGCCCCAGCTTCAAGTGTCAGTTCATACATATTTTCCCGACGAGGCCCGGTTTATATCCTCCTGTAAACCTCCCTTTGTCTGTGAGTGACTAGCGGCTCGAGTCAGTAGGGGTAGAGGAGAGGAGAGAAGCCGCCATAGCTGCACTGTTGTGGCTCTAGCGCTCGGAGAGAAACCCCCAGCAGAAACACTCCCTCCGGGGGAAAAGCGTCTGAACCGCGAGCCCGAAAAACGGCACGGAAACGCAGCCGAACAAACACCAGTCTCTCACAACGCCGGCGTCTCTTACCTGCTCGGGCTCTTTTTGTCGCCCATGATGGGGGGAAACACCGTCTCACGAAAAGAAAATGGTTTCTTATTGAAGGAATGAAGCGGAAAAAAGGTTTGAGTAATTAAGAATAATTGTGAGGAGGATCCGGAGAGCTCGAGCCGCCGCTAGCGCAGGCAGAGTCGCGTTCACGGACGGGCGCGAGTGCACACCGCGTGACTCCGCACTGCCCAATCACAGCCGCCTTCGCTTTAAAGTCTCACTACGGAATCGAAAATAGCTCCAGCAGTAACTCTTCTTTTCTTTTTCTCATGAACCGTGTGTCTTTATTCGTCCGAGTCTGAAGAGCAGTCCGTCTGAGTGTTGAGATCAGACACTGGCAGGGGGGCTTTTTTTTGTCGCGCGCGGTAGGGGAAGGGCTAAAAAGTAGCAAAGGGCAAGTTCAGGTTGGCTACACTCTAACAAGCTGGAAGGAAAATGTGCACAACTTGAGAGTTTTCCGCATTATTTATGTTATTTTTTTTATTTTTTTATTTTTTTGGTTCGTCATTGTCCAATCAGTTCCCGACTTTAAGCAATGTACCCGATCCAGCTCATCAAGATTTCCATGCCATGAATATCTAAATGCTAGGGCAAGGTGTGGCTTTAGGGTTGGGAATCAGAAGCTGCTGCTTTGGAACAAAGATAACAGAGTGATACAGATACATTGATATTTTACCAGTGGACCAACACACACACACACACACACACACACACACACACACACTCACTGTCTGTTGATCATTCACCTGGTCAGGGTTGAGATGGCTCCAGAGCCTATCCCTAGAAAACTTGGGCTGGAGGTGGGAATGTACCCTCAGTGTTACGCCAGGCCATGTCAGAACACCAAACACACACATTCACGTTCACATCCAAGGGCGATTTTGAGGACGGTCTAACACAACCCGCAGGTTGAACTCGGGGATGAACCATTCCACTCCTCCTAAAAGATGCTACAAAGATTGAAAAGCATTTGTTGTTGTTGTCGCTGAACGTTGTCTAAAGTATAACCATTTCTGCAAACAGTGTTCTCTGCTCACGCACCTGTCTCACTTCCAATATAAACACACGGTGTCCTCTGCTCGGACACACCTGTGTCACTAACTGCAGATTATGAACCATTACATTTACATTTAGCAGACGCTTTTATGGTCTGGTAAATGGTCTGCACTTATATAGCGCTTTTTTAACCTTAGCGGTTCTACAGAGCGCTTTACACTGTGTCTCCAACACCCATCCACACACACACACACACTCACACACTCACACACCAATGATAGTAGAGCTGCCACGCAAGGCGCAAGTCTGCCATTGGGAGCAATTTAGGGTTCACCCCAAGGACACTTCGGCATGTGGAGACATGTGGGCCGGGGATCGAACCGCCAACCCTACGATTAGTGGACGACCCGCTCAACCGCCACAGCCGGCCCGATATCCAAAGCAACTTACAAATGAGAAAATTAGCTGATGGGTTGAATCAAATGTGTTCATGTTTTGGTGCATGGTAGTGCGTGTCCAGGGCTAAAGCCGGCCACATTTATGTCATTATTTTTCCAGTAGCTCAGCCCCTCACTTGTTGATTCACTCCAGAGCAAGGCTGCATAAGGGCAAGAGCATACGACTCTGACAGGCGTCCCGATGTCACTCTGTGGGGGATGCAAAGTGTGAATCATCAGTCTCACTAGTCAGGCTCTGGTCACTCATGTGTCATCGTGCCCATCCTTTCTCTCTGACAAGGGGATTGTCATCAGATTTGCCCTTGTCTCCGTCAGGCCTTGTAAGTCATAAATGCAATGCTTCGGTATACACAAACTGCCAATCATGTCATTTATCTCCAGCTTTATGTTCAAGCTTGTCTTGAAAAAAAAAAATCGCATTCATGAGTCGGTGAGACGTCAGCTAGGTGGCAAATATGGACATATTCGATCATCTTTTACTGTAATAGATGAAGTTACAGTAATGATCAGTTTTGTGAAATTTCTGACTGTAAAGTACCTACAGATAAACTGCTGCTTCCAATTTCGTTATCTTTCTGCCTTTTAAAAATGTGATACATGTGGGCGTAGGGCAAATTAGAAGCGATGATTCAAATGATTCTGGCAATCAAAACTGAAAGAGCACAAAGAAGAAATCAAGATGACTTCTTCCCACATCAAACCCAGACGCTGCCTTTGTTCTTCAGGCTTGATCCAATATGAAACTCAATAAACTATATACGTTCTATTTCATTTAAACCATGGTGAACAATTTTGACAATACATACAGCCACAAAGCATCTTTAGAGAAATGGACGATTGTGCCTATAATGAGGAAGTGGCGAGAAGACTCCCTGACGTGATAAGAATTTCACAATCTTGAGAGCGGACAAGATGCAGAATTATGAGTCTCGACTGCATTAAATGACTATTTCAGCTATGGACAGGTCTGAGCTTTATATAAGAGAAAATAATCATAGATCATCCGGGGATGATATTATTACAAATTCTTAAATCCTTGAACTAAATCTCTATAAATGTTCCCAGTATGCAAGAAAGTCAAGAAAGCCTTTGCTTTTTTTTTTTTGCTTTTTTTTAATCTATTATTATTTCATACCCGTGTCAACAGAGGGTAATTGGGGAGGGGGTTGTTGATTCAGGAGGAGTCCCAGGGGATCAGTTGACATGTTGAATAGGCGAATATGTTGTTCAAAACAAGAAAAGACAAGGGCTTTTCCATCTAGCGCATCTCGTATTGGTTCAGTTTTTAGATCAGATCTCAAGATTTGTTTGAAAAATAAAATCGCGTAACATCAGTTTCAGATTGCGCTGCAGTTGCGTGCCTATAAATGCTTGTGGTGAGGGCACCTAGAAAAGTCAGTCTGAATCTATAGAACAATGATGAATATGTGTCCAAATGATATTCTATGTGTTGCCATACACTGGCTTATAATAAACTATATGACCAAAAGTTTGTGGACACCTGACCATCACACCCATATATAGGCCTTCCTCAAACTGTTGCTTAAAACTTGGAAGCAAAGTTGGAATTATATCGAATGTCTTTGTTTACTGTAGCATTACAATTTCCCTTCACCGGAACTAAGAGGCCCAAACATGTTCCAGCATGACAACGCTCCTGTTCATTAATCGAGACCGATGAAGACATGGTTTGCCAAGGTCGGAGTCTAAGAACTCGTGTGTCCCGCACAGAGCCCTTATCTCAACCTCACTGAACACCTTTCGGATGAACTGGAACCCTGACTGCGCTCCAGGACTACTCAGCCAATATCAGCGCCTGACCTCACTAATGCTCTCGTGGCTGAATGGTCACAAATCCCCACAGCCACGCTCCAAAATCTAGAGACCCCTCCTAGAATAGTGATTATAGATTATTGTAAAGGGGGGGAGGGGGTTAGCATCTGGAACGGGGTGTTCAAAAAGAGCATATGGGTGTGATACGCAAACTTTAGGCCAAATAGTATACTCCCAGGAAGCCTGCTTATACACCTAGCAGCTGCAACCCACGAAATAACTGTGTTCATTGTTAAACACTGCATCGAAATTCCTGAACAATTCACCCAATTTCACATCTCGTTGCCTTCACATTAGCTTTACCAGTTCATGAAGTTAAAACTGGACAGTTTACCTAAGCTAGATATGTATGATTCGTTTACTTACCATGATATCAGTCATGTAATTCGCCTGTTTCCTGAAGTGGCTACTAAAGGGGTCATGACTCACTTTCTCTGACACATAATAGAGAAGGGTAATGTGGATTCACTATCGATACTGAAGAAAATAAACATATCTATGATATGACTGGCGCAGAATTTGACAGATACAAATCGATTTCAAATAAACTGACATCAAACATCCTAGAGTTCAGACAATTCCAATGACAAAGGAATTTTTCTGGAAGCAAAGTGTGGCATATTTGGCAGGGAATATAGGGTGGACACTTATAGCTAATAGAATGATTATATAATGATGACGTATTACACAACATAGAAGAAAATATTTTCAAAGAATTCTATTTTAGGCTCATTTAAAAAAAAAAGAAAAAAAAAAAAAAGCTATTTTAAGCTCATTCAGGGCTATAATGAAACTTTCCAAAGAGTCTGGAATAGTAAAAAAAAAAAAAAAAAAATGACCAGGATGTATTTCAGAATGGCACAGTTAAGTTGATTGTTCTTTTTCAAATCAACTATGCATCAAAATACAATTAAACTGTGTGATCTGGTCAGATGAGACCAAAATTAAATTGGTTGACTGTGAAAAGAGGGTATATAGTATAAGGGATGAAAAAATTACATATAAATGCAAAAACTCTGTGAATCTTCGATGATTAAGGGCTTATTTGCAGTTTACTGGTCCAGGGGCTCTTAGGAAGATTGAAGGCATCACGAATTCAACACCAAATAATCTACTGACTATTTACTACAGTATATTACACCACATCATTTTAGGGGGAAAAGGGTCTTACTGCTATTAACTGTGGACCCACAGGAAGTGCCTTGTTAGCGTCTGAAATTGATACTATAACAGAAGAAAAGACCTGGTTTCAGACAGTCTTATATAGTGTGGGCCTCTCAGAGACATGTGGCCCGGTTTCATGCTCATTGATATCGCTTCCTTAAACGGTAGCTATTTATTGTCGTTATTTATTCATTCCGAGGATGCTTTTATCAGAAGGAATATCTGTTGTTGTTGGTGGTGGTGGGTTTTTTTTTATTATTTATTTATTTATTTTTTTACGTGTTGTTGTGGAGGAGGAAGATGGAACGACACAAAATCAGAACACTAACAGTAAGCTGTATTTCTGGTACAAAGGTCAGGAGCTTTTCAGCCATTACCGGATCATTTACCTTCAGTTTTCCTTTCTTTTTTCACGTGCTGTAACGACTGTAAAGCGTGCACCTTCACCTGTATCCGTTAATCATCTGTGTGATCATAAAAACAAATCCGAAAAATTTGATTCGGTAGTTATGCTCAAGCATTAGCCGAGCCAAAATAAATGAGGAGCCGAGTACCTGCAGGGATGAAGAAAGTTGTTTTGCTATTCTAATGACTCTGTGTGATTTGTTCTACTTGACCTTTCACCCTGCAGATAAAACACATCTGGCTGCTTGCCCTAGGGACTGTTTGTTGTTGGCTGGACCCACCATGTGTGTGTAAGACTTCAAAGATGCTTTGACTGATCAGTACACAGAGGTGATACATATGCGCTCTCTCTCTCTCTCTCTCTCTCTCTCTCTCTCTCTCTCTCTCTGTGTCTGATACAGATGACAGATAACATGGACGTTTTGTCAAACTACCATTTTAATCAATGTCTATTTCCAAATAATATTGCATTCAGATATTACAAGTGAAATCCTCTGAAAAGTACAACATTATAAACTCTATCGAAACCTTCGATCTATTGCGCCACTATTCTAAGTAAGGAACAAAAAACACAATGCAGGGAGCACTTAAAGGAGGTAATCAGTGACATGGTGGTATGGTGTAGCCTGGTGTAGCCTGACGCTAAACTGAGTTATCGTTACCACCCTGAAGCGGATTATTTTCCTCTAACAGCATGTCGAAATTGTTTTATTCCATATAAAACACAGCAATCTGCCAACGATGAAAAAAAAAAAAATTAATTAAAGAAGGACACATTATACTAATCAGTTTAATGTTGTGGAACAAGTTGGTTTCTGTTATCACTTACGACATTGGAGCTATAAATAATCATTCGAAATAATGCAGCTTGCCATGTTACAGAGAAACCACAAAGTGTTCCATCCTGAAGACTTTCCTATGAGAGGGAAAGAAAAGAAAAAAAGAACGGGTTTTTATTTACGTCTAACTGTCGACACTGGACACTTCTCCCATAAATGTTAAATTAATGTCTGCGGAAAGCTTCGTGTTTTTTGCTTTTTCAAAAAACAAACTGACACATTTTCAATCCGATTTTTACTCCCCGTGGACTTTGATTATACGCCGTGTCCAATTCAACCGTGCTGTGGTTCAACGTACCATAATGTAATATTTTTTTTATTCTACTTATTTCTGTAAGGATTCTTGTCGGAAGCATAAAATCTTCAGTGTGTGCAAATAGAGTGTGAGTTTTATACAAGCGATATTGCTCCGCTTCACTCGAATCCTGAGAGTCGAACTGAGATATGAGAGATCTTCGGTTTGTTAGCTTTACCCGACGCTCGACAGCTAGTTTCTCTCTAATTAAAGCTCTATAAACAGGGGTTGAAATGGAAGTTAGAAGGTGCGAGAAGACTTCTTTTATTTGTGCCAACAATGTGGGAAGAGGATGTTTCAACTTCGGTTTTGGTACACGGAATTCTCATCATTGCTATCATGCAACATGTGATTAAACACTTACATTCTCAGCATTGACAGCTTTTGACGGATGCCCTTTTCCCAGAGCGATTTACAGAAGTGCTTTGTAGTCTCCATCAAAAACATATCCTCAAGCTAACTACTAATAGGTCAGGGACTAAGAAGCCCTGTAGGAGAGGAGTAGAAATGAAATGAAATGAAATTCATTGTACAAAAGTAAAAATTCTGGCTTTTATTTTTTCGGTTTGTTTTGTTTCCCTCTGGAGTGAATGCTTGATGAAGATGCTTAGAGATGAGGTCTGGACTTCAGTCTTTGTTTGAAGACAGTCAGTGACTCAGCAGTCCAGACAGTCAGGGAAAATTCCACAAGCTGGCTGCCAGTTCAGAGAATAGTCTTTCTGCGTGTCTTCCTTGTATCTTAAAGGATGGTGGGTCTAGTTGAGCCGTGCTAGTGGTTCAAAGGGAACGTGATGCAGAACTGGGCTTTGAGAAAGGGCTTAAGGTAGGTTTGAGATGGACTATTTCGGGATTTGTAAGTGAGCATAGGTGTTTTAAATATGATCTGGGACGCCAGTGCAATCGCAGTAATGTGGTGATGTGGGAGAACTGATTAAAGTTTCCAGTATAGGCTGCTTTATTCCTGTGCTTTAACTTTGACTTAATACACTAACATGGTCTAGCCATAAATCAGCCTACCATGCATGGACTTTGGACTGGGGGACTGGGGGAGGAAACCGGAGTACCCGGAGGAAACCCCCGCAGCACGGGGAGAACATGCAAACTCCGCACAGACAGGGCCCCGGTGGGAATCAAACCCCGACCCTGGAGGTGTGCGGTGAACGTGCTGACCACTAAGTGTCCAAAGTGTCCGTAGTGTATGAATGTGTGTGTGATTGTGCCCTGCGATGCATTGGCACCCTGTCCAGGGTGTACCCCGCCTTGTCCCCGATGCTCCCTGGGATAGACTCCCGGTTCCCCCGTGACCCTGAAGGAAAGATAAGCGGTATAGAAGACAGATGGATGTTCAATATGCGCTTTCTTGTGTAGGGTGACAGTGGATTTAGAAAATACTGAGCAGGAGTACATACCTATTGCAGGGCACTACACACACACACTCACATTTGCATGCTCAGTCACACCTAGGGGCAATGTAAAGTTGCCCCTGTACAAACATTACATTTGTGGGAGGTACAAGAAACCCACTCAGACACAGGAAATAACCTGAGAAACTCCACTCAAACAGCAGATCAAAATAATCTAAAATAGTGTCTTTTCTAGCAAAGATAATTGAAACTAGCAAAATGTGTCATTTTAATGATTAAATTCATATGAAAGCCATTCGTAATTGCCTTGCCATTTTACATTCTACAATTCTGAAATGAAAGCGCTTGTCTATAAAGCGGTGTGAAACGGTATTACATCATCATTATTGTTAGGATTTACATTACCATCAATTTATGGTGCCACTGTGCATTATATTGGATAGAAGTCTCAGCTGTCTAAGACAGAAATGGATGTGTGTAGGGGTTTAATTGTGGCCAGGACCTCTGAGACTGAATTAGAGTGCCATTTTCATGAATAAGCGTACGTACGTGTGTGTGTGTGTGTGTGTGTGTGTGTGTGTGTGTGTGTGTGTGTGTGTGTGTGTGTGTGTGTGTGTGTGTGTGTGTGCGCATCCTGGGAGAGTGGGGGATGGAGGTCATGGCTTCCTTTTCCACACGTGGAATGCCTCCATAAGTTCCTGTTTAGATCAGCAGCCCTCTTTCTCCCACTCTCTTTCTCCATCATATGCTGGCATGAGCTTAAGTGCTGCTTATGTTCAGATGAGTGCTTGGTGATAAGACGAGGCACGGACAGGCTCCAGGGAGAGCTTCAGGAAGGTAGATTATCCTCCTTACTGGTACATGTGTAGTGTCTCAGTGCTGGTGGGAAAGTGAGCAAAATAAGACAGAGACAGGCTAGAGACAGGGGGGGGGTACACTCCTTGTAGAAAGGCAGAGGAGAAGTTATGAAAAGAATTTTGGAGTAATAGACAGAGACGGAGTGACAGGGAGGAAGAATGCAAGAGACAGAGGACGATCGAGAGTCTGACTCAGTAGTGCAGAGCTTTGTTGAATTCAATGCAGCCTTCACAAAAGATTTCTCAACAAAGCCCTGAGAGCTGAAAGTCTGAGTGTGTAAGCATGTGGAAGTGTGCGCGCGCATGAGTTAGAGCATGTCTACAGATGTCCTGACGGGGTGACCCAATCCCATGGCTTGTTAACTAGGCACACTATACCTTTAAACAGGAAAATGAGATGCTTTGTTTTGGCTGCCAAAGCTCAAGCTCTCACTTTCGAGTAGTGTTATGTTCTCCCCACCTTCACTTTCAGTAATGTGGCTTTCAAACAACCTGTTTTTTGGTTTGTTTTTTTTTTTTTTTTTTTGCAATTTGCAGTTTTCGAGCAGCTTCCTACAGGCAGTGACAAAACTGCCATCACTCAGTAAGAATACAGCTAAACACACAAAGCTTTATGCAAAAAAAGAAAATGTACAAAACAGACTTTTTTGGCATATTGAAGTGTCTGGGGCTGACAAAAGCCATGCACAGGGAGTGAGTTTCATTGTTCTGCAGTGCTTCTGTAGAGCAGGAAATAACGTATAGAGAAATAGAAATGGTTCTGCAGCAAAGAAGGATGGGGGAAGTGGAGACAGGATGATGCTATGGAATCTCACCCAGTACTATGGAACTCAGTCCATTTAACTGATTAGTGTGTAGACTAATGCGTCTCAGAGGCAATTTCTCTGCTTGGAGTTGAACAATTTCTGGGCTGGAGTATAGATACATTTGCTGAAATCCCATAAAGAGAGAGAGAGAGAGAGAGAGAGAGAGAGAGAATTTGATTTATGGCAGGGTCAGAGTCTATCAGAGTTAGCTCATTTTCTTGCTTAAGGATATCCAATTAATCTCACTAGTTAATTACGAAGTTAAGTCGGGAAATAACCAAACTGTGCCGAACTACAGAGTTTTACACACCCACCATAAACCATAGACGCTATTTCTTCCTCTCTCTGGTAACTCAGATACTAAACACATGACCTCAGTAACTGAGGACATCTCTCTCTCTCTCTCCCTCCCTCTCTCCCTCTCTCTCTCTCTCTCTCTCTGCTGCTCTTTCTTGAAACAGAACTAGCACACTGTGTATCCATCACACTCAGGCAGGTACAAGAAGTGCCATGACAATGCCTTTCTTCACTCCAATTCCGTGGACCCTTGGGCTTCATTCTCAGGGGTTTGCGAGGACATGATGCCTTACAATTATCCTCTCAGATAATTAAATGTGTAAAATATGCAATGAAGAAAGACTTCAATAAGGTGAATGAGAGAGAGAGAGAGAGAGAGAGAGAGAGAGAGAGAGAGAGAGAGAGAGAGAGAGAGAGAGAGTGGTTTAAAAAGAATGTGTGGGTGGTAAATCCACATTAAAGAGTAGAAAAGTTGAAGACTGAGAAAGGCTAAGGAGAGGAAAAGTGCATTAGGTAAGGAGGGACAAATGGGTTTTGGACAAATGGAGTTGTGTGGAAGACGAGTGGTAATGAAAAAAAACGAGAAGGAGGTTACCAAGGCTACATGCTTTCATAGAAAGCTTAGTGGCATTTTTGCACTAGATGTGAACCTTTCATGGAGGTATTAAAGCAATTTAGTTTAAGAACATGATCAAACAGGTAACCTCAGGCATCACTTCTGAACGTCAAGAGAAGTGCAATGAGTTTCAGTCAAGTACAGTACATTTCTGAAATGTCTCGAAAATTCTGCGTACAGTGTCAGACTACATACACCTATCAGTATTATTTTCTGTGTACAACATTGCAACAACAAAAAAAAAAAATCCATTTTGCTCCAAGTAGAGCCATTTAAAAAACTAAAGCCATTACCCTTTAAAGAGTGTAGAACAAAACAGGGCTGTAGTCAACACTGCCATTGTCAAGACAGTTCCAAGAACAGGACCAGCCAAGATCAAGTCTATAACGGGGTTGAGACCAAGTAACGATCGAGTCCACATGAGAACAGGGCCACGGTAAGATTGAGAATAATCAAGTCATTTTCGAGGCCAAGTCTTTACATTTGTGAATTGTGCTAATGTTTTCTAGAAGTTATTACTGCTTAACTTTTGAACATTTTTTTATATATATATATATAAATTCTCAATCAAGAGCAAATTTAGCAAGACCATTGCCCCAGATGGAGACGATTCCAAGTAAATATAGAAAGTCTTAATTTCTCTTGAGTCCTCATCTTAAGAGCAAATGTTAAAAGAGCAGATAAGAAAGACAGCACATGTGCTTTAGTTGTTTTGGGGTTTTTTGTTGTTGTTGTTGTTGTTTTGTTTTGCTGTCTCAGAGGAGATTTCAGTGCTGTTGGTGATTACACTCCCGAAACATTTACGTTTCATGACAGTAAAACTGACAGATGAAATAGCACTGAAAAAAACAACAACGTGTGAGATATAATCAAATTCATTCCTCAGAGAAAAATGACTCAGGAAGACTTTTGTTTTTTTTTCTCTCTCTCCATTGAAAATATGTGATGTTTGCCATACGTCTTTCGCAGCCTTTAAATAAGGTGTAAATTACATGAGTTTTCTTCTCTGGATAGTGATTGTGCCATAGTTGAGTACTTTACAAGAGATAAAAAGCTGTTTCTGTTTCATAAAACATGGCAATTCATCAAAGTCAGTTTCAGTGGAGGAATCAAAATGAGACTAAAACACTTTCATTTAATTGCATGACAGTTCCTGTGGTATTAACTGTGACATGATGGTAAGTAAGTAGGATGCATGAGGAGAAATGCTGATATAAATGTGTGTGTAAGAACAAATCTGATTAAAAAAGCCAAGGAAAAAATAAAAGCAAAGAGTGGAGAAGCATAGCTGGTGTATGCGTGGACAATTCGAGGGTGTTGAGAAAAAAGTAAGGTATTTATGGGGTCCGGGTGATGAGCTGAGAGCAGAGACCGAGCTGTGAAAACGCTTTACTGGGGACACGTCCAGGACAGAAGCCTGGCCCTAAGGCGCAGCTCAGATGTCTTTTAACTGGAGTGTGAAGTTGGTGTCCTTGGTCCGTAATGATACCTTCTGGCTCTCCATCATGCCAGAATACATGATGGAACTGCGCGCTATGCATTTTATTGGTAGTAAACTCAAGGGCATCACCTGATGATGCCATTCAGAATTTCCACTCAATGACTGATGCATGCACCGAGGTGCAACAGTTTTTCACAGTTTGCAATTGCATTAAATAAAACAGATGTAACTGGGATTGGGAATGAACAGATAACGTGCTGCAGACAGGTACAAGTAGGGATATGGATAGAAGGTGCGTGATTGCGTTTAGACCGGAATCATGCAGGATTTTTTTTTTTACTTTATGCGGGTGTAAGCAAGTGGGATACGTTTGCAGCATCGTTAACAGCATTGCATTGGTAACTGCATGGTCAGGGCAGGGCTTGTTTAAATTCCACTGCTCGTTTTTCTAGGTCCAGGGTCATGGGGTTCGAGCCCTTCCTTCACCTGTGTGCAGAGTTTGTGTGTTCTCCCTGTGCTTCGGGGGTTTCCTGCCCCAGTCCAAGGATTCGCGTTGTAGGCTAACTGGCATTTCCAAATTGTCCCGCGATGTGCCCACCTCGTGCCCCGAGTTCCCCGGGATAGGCTCCAGGCTCCCAGTGACCGTGTATAGGATAACCAGTACGGCATGAAAAAAACAGTCCTGAGCAAAGCTTTAGCTGAGATCAGTTATGAACAACTTGAGTGAGGCTGCTGAGGCTGAAGAACCATCAGAGCCAGATTTTGCAGTTTCTGAGAACATTGTGATACTAACAAAGTAAGGTTTTTGCCATGCCCATTTATGGTTTAAATAGATAGTGGCATTGCATTGCATTGCATTACATCCCTAATATGTACTCTCAACATCTTCCTATTCTTATTCACTTAGGCCGCATTTACACTACGCCGTTCACGTGACCCAGATCTGTTGTTTTCCTCCCGCGCGGGGATGTTTCATGAAATGTATAGTGTAAATGCAGATATCGTAAATGGGTCATTTACATACTGTCAACAAAACGGAATTGGGCATCAAGACCTGCAGTGTAAATACAGCCTGTATATTGGCTCTTTACCAACATAATACCAACTAAATAACAGGATATGTATTTCTGTAAAAAAAGACAATTATATTGATGTAGCATTTAGATACAGAGACAAATCCAATAAGATATTGACCTTGATATAGAGTGATTGTTCAGTCCTGCGTGAGAAATCATTGTTTGGACTATAGTGCCTGCTGCTGTAGAGCACTACGGGCTTGGAGACATGAAACGTACATATGTGTGAGTGAGAGACAGCGAAGGATAAAATGCGTGTTCTAGAGATTTGTGGTGGGCTCACTGGGGCAAAGCATTTCACTCTAAAACAAACACCCTGGACAGGTCATGTGTTATGCATTGATACATATATAGTTGCAATCAAAAGTATTCAACCCCCAGTGCAAATCTGGTTTATTGTCAAAATGTACAGACTTCCAGCTGCTTGCGATGAACAAATCAAACAAAAGCGACTGAAATAGTTCAACACGACGAACGCTGCAAGCGGTTTCCCCAAATTCAACTGAAAATGCAACTTATAATGATTTCTCCAGTTTCAAAATTATTTAAACCCCTGAATAGAATCCCTTACAACAGCACAAATATGCAACACAGGTGTTGTCTCAAGCACACCTGATGCTAAACTAATCAAGGGCTTCATTAGTTGCAGCTGGTGTGCCTGAGCTGGAACAGATGAAATACCTGAACTGGCTAGGGGTGGAAAATAAATGAAATACCTGGACGGGGCAGAACAAGGAAGCTATCAATGGCTGCAAGCAGATTTGTGAGAAGGCAGGTTGTGAAAAACCCTCGAGTGACTGCAAAAGACCTGCAGCGAGACTTGGTGTATCAGGCTCTGAGGTTTCAGTGAGCTCAGTAAGGAGCGTACTAAATGCAGAAAGTTTCCGTGACAGAGCTCCAAGACGTTCACCACTACTGACCCAAAAGCACAAAAGATCGCTCAAAATCATATAAATAATCCACAGAAGTTTTGGGATTCTGTTGTGTGGAGCGATGAAAAAAACAGGAACTTTTCAGCACGATGGATCAGCGGTATGTCTGGAGGAAGAAGAATGAAGAAAGAACACTCTGTCCACAGTCGAGCATGGTGGAGGCTCGGTGATGCTCTGCGGCTGCTCTGCATCCTCTGGCACTGGAAACCTGCAGCGTGTGGAAGGCGAGATGGATTCAGTGAAGTATCAGGAAATCCCAGGAGAAAACGTCATGCCGTCTGTGAGGAAGTTGAAGCTTGGGCATCATTGAACCTTCCAACAGGACAATGATCCCAAGCAAACCTCAAATTCCACCAAGTCTGGGTTGCAGAAGTCCTGGAAGATTCTACAGGGCCATCACAGTCACCTGACTCGAACCCCACAGAAAATCTCTGGTGGGATTTGAACCCAAGAATATCACTGAACTGGAGCCATTGCTCATGAGGAACGGGAGAAGATTCCTCAGGAACGCTGACAGAAGCTATGCATCAGGTCATAACAGCAAAAGGAGCTCTACTAAGTACTAAAGATGCTTGGCATGAAGGTGTTGAAATATTGTGAAACTGGAGAAGTCATAAGTTGCATTTTCAGTTGAATTTGGGGAAACCCCTTGAAGCATTTGTTGTGTTGAACTACTTCAATCGCTTTTGTTTGATTTGTTCATTTCAAGCAGCTGGAAGTCTGTACATTTTCACAATAAACCTGATTTGCAATGGGGGTCGAATCATTTTTGATTGCAACTGTAACTGCAGCAGAAAAATTCCACATGGCGAGATGGTGTTCCTGCCAAGTACTCTTAAGAGTACCACAAGAGTACTCAGGCCAGGCCTGACCACTAACATTCATCTGGTCTGATCTACTGGAATTAATGAGACAGGCTCTGTGTTTAGTTGATTGATGATTGTTTGTTTTTTGTTAGTGTATAAATGTTATTGCTTGATTAAGTAGCATCATTAGCTCCAAAATTATATGGTTTTCCCCAAGATTTTTCTACTCATCCAGAAATCATGTGTGTTACTAATCAGACTGTGAATGTTTCCTATGTTTCTTTCTCACGGGTTAGATGGTGAGCTTCCAAGAAGCACATGTCAGGGAACAAGACCCTCTCCAAACCAAAACCGGTTTACAGTCTCATTTTTGCAGCCGCACTCTTTCTGTGAGAACACAAATTGTCTGGCCTTTAAAAGGCAAGCATGCCCAGCTCCACTCCACTGCCGGCACCACCCGAGCGCTGGAAGGCTCAAACCAAGGGCTTACCGAGTGGAATTTGAAGCGAACTCTTGAGAATCACAACATGGGTTGAGCATAAGGGAATGGAAAATGTCTGCATCAATTTATCAAAAACAAAACGACTCACGAGTGATATGTCTATATAAATTAGGAGTATGACTCGTCTATTAGAAGTCTTTGAAAACACAAAGCATTCAAACGTTTACAGTTTGCCACATCAATACAGCGCATAAAAGTTAGGGTTAGAAATGTTTGAAAGCCTCTCTAATGCATTAAACTAGGGTTATTGTTTCAATTGCACTGTAGAACAGTGAGCACTAGAGGAACGATGGAGATTACAGAATTATACAGTGTATGGGTTTCCCAAGACTGTAGCAGCATCAGTATATTCACTCTAAAACTGTGATATTGAGATGATATTAATATTACGGTACAGCCAGGGGACGCTGAACTGTGAGCAATCCGATCTGAACGTCTCTACGGAGCTAGAGAATGAAATTCTGCCTTATTTCTTGGCCAGCTGATATGAAAAGAAGGTGTGTGAGAGCCCTTGGTATTCGAGTGAATAAATCTCCGAGCAATGCTAACACTGTGCAGATGTGTAACAGCGATGTCTGCACCGAAGCCAACAGAGAGTGGACGACACTAGTGCAGTAGATGAATTTCATGTGGGTGGTTGCCTCATTGATTATGTGTCAAAGGCAGATTATAGCATGTAAAGATTCCATGCACCCAGGGATGGAACAGATTACAGTGGAACGTAATTCCTTTAGTCTTGGCTGGAGCCCCAGTTCAGTTTGAGTGCTCTGAAGTCAGTAATTGCGCAGCAGGAAGTGTCCAGCTGACCAGATGTTGTTACCCTCTTTTGTAGGAGATACAGGCTAAAACACAATTTATATAAATATTACAGCATGGTGCCCAAAAAACTGGAGGCACGTGTAAAAAAAACAAACAAAAAAAAATACTGAAAAGTTTGTCAATATAAAAATACATCCATTGATCTTCAGGAAGCACGTAAACATGGCCAGAGCCGTGAAAACTGGGTGGAAAACTGAGCGTCAGGCAGGAATGCACCCTGGATGCGGTACAAGTCCATCACACACACATTTGCATACTTAGAGTAGCTAGTCTACCTACTGGCACATTTTTGGGAGGTGTGAGGAAAGTGGAGAATCCTGAGGAAAGCTACACATACACCGGGAGAACATGTGAAACTCCACACAGTAACAGGAACCCTGGAACTGTGAAGTAGGAATATTACCCGCTGTGTCACTGTGTTGTTCAGCAGCAACAGCAACAGTTAAATCAGATCCATATGTAGCATGGCCAGCCTTTGCCGTTAAAGTTGCATCAATCCTCTCAGACAGTTTTCTAAGTAAATTATCCAGCAGGTTACTTCAAGCATTTCAGAGAACTTGTCACAGTTCTTCCGCAGACTTTGGCTTCCACTTGTTTCTGTCTCTGCAGGTAATCCCAGGCCGCCTCTATGATGAGATCAGGGCTCAGATACCAACTGCTGAAGGACTCCTTGTTCTTCACTTCACTAAAGTCAATTCTTTATCATCTATATAGAAATGAGATTGAAATGTAAAAATTTGTTTTCTTCTAGATAAACTAATGCATAAGGTAAAATATCCATCCATCCATCCATCCATTTTCTGGACTGCTTATCCTACACAGAATCACAGGGAGCCTGGAGCCTATCCCAGGGGTCTCTAGGTGCAAGGCAGGGGTGCCAACCCATCGCAGGACACATTCACACACACACACACCCATTCATACACTATGGACGACTTAAGGTACAAAGCCTGTCTTTGGACTAGGGCTGGACGATAAGACAAAAATATGATATCTCAATGCTTGAGGACATTTCTACCACACACCATGTGTATAATGATATAGTAAAATAAACAAAAATAAATTTAAAAAACTGTTCAACTGCATTTGATGATACTTTTCTTTAATCCCTACAAAGACAAAGAAGATCAAGGTTAAAAAAGTGACATCAAATCAACCGCCTCATTTAGTAATTATTACAAATGTAAAAAAAAAAAAAAAAAAAATTGACAAAAATTAAAATGACCATACTGACGATATCTCAGGAAAATGTATTGCATAATCATTTATCACGATATCGATATTATAACGATATATCGTCCAGCCCTACTTTGGACAGCGGGAGGAAACTCCCAAGGCGCAGGGAGAACATGCAAGCTCTATGCACACAGGGTGGAGGTGGGTACCGAGCCCCCAACCCCGGAGCTACGAGGCAAACATGCTACCCACTAAGCCACCCTGCCCCCCCCATAAAATATACATCTAAGGTCAAATTCATATAATACATCTAAGGGTGTCTGAGACCTCGGAACAGTACTGTACAGGTTTAACATCTGCTTCTCTGGCCATTTCCTGATTTTAAATAAATATCTAAAAAGAATGAATAACTGTTCAAGTCTAAAGGATAAAGTACAAAACTAATATTATGAGAGGAAGCTGTTACTCTGTGAAAGGTATAGCCACGATACCGTGCTGTCTGAGGAATACGTACTGTAGGAGATTGATGAGACACAGGACTTGACATCTTGGTTAGAAATGTAAATGGCTGTTTCAAATGCCGTGACTTTATAATGGTGTCAAAGCTTCATCGAACTTAACGTCTGCAGTTCTGAACGAAGATCACGCGTGCTGTTATTGAGCACACTTGAATAAACCGTTGACTGGTTGATTGACACACAGCAGAATCTGCAGGGTTGAATTAATAACACTGCATCAGACGGTGGTTTGATCCTGAGCTCCTGAGCCCAGGTTACTGTCTCTATGGCGTTTTGTGTCCATGTGGGTTTCTTTGTGGGTTGTCTGGTTTCTTCCCATCTCTCGAAAACATGCCAGAAAGTGAACCATGCTAAATTGTCCCTGGGTCCGAGTGTATTCCTGCCTCATGCTCAGAGCTCCTGGGATGCAGATCCACTGCGACCCTGACCAAGATAAAGAGGTTGATATCGAATTGGTGTGATTTACTGTGTATGGCTTCTGAATTGGAAGGGGAAATGAAAAATGAAGGGATTTCCACACTGGAGAAAAATACCCACCTGCATTTGTATGAAAGCCCTAACACAAGTAATCCCATTTAATGTTGTATTGTATCGGAATAAGGAAAGTGACAAGCAACTCTCATGTCCTTCGTCGGAATCTGTCTTAAACTTCAATTCCACTTAACGGTAAACAAACTGTTTTGGAGTCCGATCTAAAGATTAGCCGCAGCGAGTAAGCGCTGTTGGTCTAAAAGTCATCGGTCTCACCCTCGAGAGCATAATGGACTCTGCAAACCCCGTGAGAGATTACATAAGAAGCAGAGCAGCCGGCGTATTCCCTTAATGCATTGGCATCTTATCTCCCTCGACACACTTTCTAAGGCCTTATCCGAGAAGGGAGTTACCGATTGAGCTGCCACTGGCAACGTGCAATAAGGTTGCCCAGCATGTCATGCTTCTTTTTTTTTTTTTTTTTTTTTGAATGGTCAAAGAATGCTGCTGAAGAGGCAAAGTGCTGGTAAAAGCTAAGAATATACCTGGGTTTTAATTAGTTCATTAGGCACATGGATCAAGTTCATGTTCGCACCAGTGAGTGAGGGAGGTCTTGTTACAGGCACTGCATCGTGTTTCAGCAGTGAAGGTTGTGACAAGGCGAAGAGAGTCCTTGACATTCCCTCAGAGAGAAAGTGTGTGTGTGTGTGTGTGTGTGTGTGGGGTCCAGACAGCAGCAGTGTGACACACTAACGACGTGCTGTGCTGATGATAAGGTGCTACTGTGGCAAACGCGCCCCCTCCTTTCGTACATGGTGTGTGTGTGTGTGTGTTGCCATGGCAATTGTAGACTGTATATCTGCACATGTTTGCCTTGTCTGTCAGGCCTGACTGTGCATAGGTGCTGTCTGGATGTGTGTACTGTACATGCAGAGTGGTTTGAGCCTAACCTAACTGAATTTGTGTGCATGTTGGTTTTGCTTGTGTGCCTGCGACCCTGCTGTGCGAGCGGGTGTGTCTGTGTGTAGTCCAGATGTAATCCCCGGCAGCCAGGCGGTGACCGCTATGCTCCATGAGCCACGGGGGGTAGGCTGGGTGGGGGTGACAAGCTGACACATTCAAGCAGGCACATGCAAGGAGATCTCCTTTCACACGTTGCATCCTGAGGGCCTCTGTTATAGAGGGGAGGGAAATAGACACAGACACAGAGAAGGAGGGCGAGGGATCCGAAACTCTAGATTTGAATTGATTGTTGTAATGAATTTTGGGGTCAGGTGGGCTTGAAGTAAGATACCCTGGTCCACAAGCTCAGCACGTCTTTCCAACAGGGGGTTGTTAACAGGGGGCAGAGCTTTACAGAAAGCGAGCAGAGATGTGTGGGTTTCTGAGAATGTGTTCAGGTCTATAGGGTCACCACTACTGTGGCCACACTGCTGTACAAACATGGCCTTCGCTCCCCAGCTACATGTTTCCGAACCGCTGCTTTGAGCAAGAATTACATGGTGTGAAGAATGTAAACACTTTGCTAAAGAACGCAGGCTTTTCAGGGATGCAGTGATGCACCAAGGTGACTTTTTTTTTTCTTTCCTCCGCGCTCTCCCAGCTGTAGGGGTTCATTTCGGGAAAGTCTGACATGTGGGATGGATTGTTCTCAATCCCATGGTTTCAAACAAGCACCAGTGCAATATAAACCACAGAGTAACCTTAACCAAATCTTACAGAAATCAGGAACAAGAAAAGCAGGTCAAATTTGCATACAACGCAAAAGCCATGCTTTTCAGACTAATGCGGTTTAAAAAAAAAACAACAGGCAACCAACATAGAACTCTGCTCTGTTTGGATACACTGATTCCAGGAGCGGTTTATACGGTGGAGAGACAGAGGTAGAGAGGTAGAGAGAGGTAGCGAGGGGTCAAAGTGGAGGGAGAGAGAGGTATAGAGGTAGTCAGAGCAAGGTAGTGCGAGAAAGAGGTAGAGAGGGAGGTCATGGATTAGAGAAAGAAGCAGGGGGAGAGACAGTGTGAGAGGTAGAGAGAGAGGTAGAGGTAAAGAGAGGCAGATAGAGAGAGATTTTTTTTTAATTAAATGAGTATTATTATTAATTCCCCTTTCTTTTCTATCTTGATCAATATCGTATGTAAACAATCACGTCAATAAAGTACGTTGAAATTGACACTGAAACTCGAGGTAGTTAGAGGTACAAAGCTAGAGCAAGGTAGCGAGAGATAGAAATTAGAGAGAAGAATGAGGAGAGACGGAGAGAGAGGTTGGTCTAGTTTGAAATCCAAGATCCCGACCCCCCCCGACGTTTTCACCGTCTTCTGCCTTCCAACCAAAACTCGTGCTGAAATATTGATCATCTGTGAGAATCGTTTAAGATACAAAACTCACATCGACGACCGTGCCTTTTGTCCGAGTGGCTGCGAACTCCAAATCAATCCAGACGGCGCAGCCTGCCGAGGAAAAGCGATCTATTAATTTTCACACACACACACACACACACACACACACACACACACACCACTCGGTGAGGTTTAAACGGGTTCTTCGCAGAAATTAATAAAACATCATTCAGGATGTAAAAGCTCATTTAACGCACTTCCTCTTGGGAGCGAGATATCACTACACTAGACGCAACAGTGACAGCATGTTCCAACACTCGACACGTGTGTTAATTGTTACTCTACCCTGTGGGGCCTACTCTTCACTCTACACAGACAAACTGCGCAGTGGAGAGGAAATGACTGGACAGTGGTGAGCTAATGAGTCTCACACACATTACACACACTAGTCTGATGATGTAGCGTGTATTTTATACGTGTATACACACACACACACACACACACACACACTGTGCCATTTATCAGTGAAGCTTTGTCTGTTAAGAGCTGTTGAAGGGCGTTCTGTGAGTTCCCTGCCTGAGCTCAACGCTCCCCTGCATGATTTACATAGCTCCAGTCAGAAGTTCGCTCTTTAACCGTCACTTCCAAGAAACGCACCTTGCATAACAGCACTTAAACAGGAGCTCAGCTCAAACAAAGAGCTCAGCAATCCCATGCATGGTCGAACTACCGAGTGGATCATAACACGGTGTACATGTTCTAGACGACTGTACGCTACGTGATAGGAACAGGCTGCTCGTGTAGGAAAGTATTTCTGGAACCGGTTTACAGGTCGGTTTTCAGGGGGTGGAAAGAGAGAGAGGACAAAGAGGTGCGCCGGTGTGTTTGTGTGTGTGAGAGAGAGAGAGAGAGAGAGAGAAAGGGAGAGAGACAGAGAGAGAGGGAAAAAGAAAGAGAGAGAGAGAGAGAGACAGAGAGAGAGAGAGAGAGAGAGAGAGACAGAGAGGGAGAGAAGGAGAGAGAGACAGAGAGAGAGACAGAGAGAGAGAGAGAGAGAGAGAGAGACAGAGAGGGAGGGAGAGAGAGAGAGAGAGAGAGAGAGAGAGAGGGAGAGAGAGAGAGAGAGAGAGACAGAGAGGGAGGGAGAGAGAGAGAGACAGAGAGGGAGAGGGAGAGACAGAGACAGAGAGAGAGAGAGACAGAGAGAGAGAGAGAGAGAGAGAGAGAGAGAGAGAGAGAGAGAGACAGAGAGGGAGAGAGCGAGAGAGACAGAGAGAGAGAGAGACAGGGAGAGAGAGAGAGAGACAGAGAGGGAGGGAGAGAGAGAGAGACAGAGAGGGAGAGGGAGAGAGAGAGAGAGAGACAGAGAGAGAGGGAGAGACAGAGACAGAGAGAGAGAGAGAGAGACAGAGAGAGGGAGAGAGAGAGAGGGAGAGACAGAGAGAGGGAGAGAGAGAGAGGGAGAGAGAACAAAAGCAGTCGGGCAGTCACTGGAGAAGGCAGGCTCTGGAGTGCCACAGATTCATTTCTTCTTGAGGGCTATTCATCAGCTCGAGCACAAGAATCACTTTGCTCGAAGGACTGAGATGATATTGAGCTTTCTATCGGTTTCATAAGAAAGAGCTGCTGAGTAGGTCTAGGGTGTGTGTGTGTGTGTGAGTGTGTGTGAGTGTGTGAGTGTGTGTGAGGGGTGGAGACACTGTCCTTGGTCTGGAAGCAAAGCAATAAACCTACAGTAGGTTAGTGATGCACAGAGACAATGACAGTGTGTTATGGCAGCGTGACTCTAATAGCAAGACTCAGTGGTGCTCAGGACAGCCGACAACACTGTAAGGCACTAAAGACACATTTAAAGAAGGGGAACGCAGGCATCAGGCACCACCATCACCGCTGACTTTTACACGCAGTGCTTTCAAGAAGTTTGAACCTTTTTTTCCCTTGAGTACTTAATTCCAGGAGGGAAGTTGAGGACCTGATGCAAGCAAAAACTGACCAATCAACAGATGTCAGACCACACACACACACACACGCACACACACACACACACACGTAAGAAACAGCAGCTGCTGAAGTGGAAGTAGTTCATAAACAAGCAGTAGCTGGGAGTTTAATGAGGACCTCACACCAATGTCAGAGCCTGCCATAATTACCTCACTCTGCAGATGCTGGAGATACCACCCCCACCCCCCCACACACACATACACACAGCCACACACACGCACACACACACACACACACACACACACACACACATTCATCTAATTTTGTCAGCTGAATATATTTAAAAGGCACAGATGTCCTCCTTAGCCACAGGTTAAAGCTATTAAAAAACTAGCATTGAAAAAGCACGGGCCGGCATCTCGTAAAAGCATCCAGAGACAGCCTTCATAACAGGAAATACAGAGCTCTTTAAGATGACAAACAGCAGTGCAACATGCTGTCACTTAATCAATGGCAGGCCTTGGAGGGGAGGGACTGCTAGTGTGCCGTGGATGGTGGGATGAAGGAGAACAATTCGATTGCGGTCAGACCGATGACTTGGCTCCCGAGTTCCGGAGCGCGTGGTCAGCTCTTCTCGAGGGGAGTTGCTTTAATGAACACAATCCATCTCGCCAACAGTACAGAGAGCCTTTGCAGCCATTACCACCACCTCTGAGTGGAGGAAGAGTAGAGATGAAACCGATTCTCTCAGTGACTGAGGTGGGGCACACTGCGGGCACAACTCCGTTTCGCTCCGTCATGTCACTCCAAGGGCTCCACAGACTGCAAGAGTCTTCATGAATCTCATTTAAACTCATCCAGTCCTCGACTCACAGGCCTTAAGTAGCTCTCCTGGGTCCTCTGCAAAGCTGATATTACACAGCTCGATTGCAGCAGTCTTTTAAGATTATTACTTGTAATAATCTTAATGGTGATAAAAATCCCGGCCGAATTCTTTAACAGACGTGTGCTCTCCACGTCCGATTATACGACGACGATCCTCTAACGATTCAAGAAAAGGCCCGTGTTCCGCTTCCACCATCAATCGGCGCGATCTAGTGCTTGTGCAAAAAATGGGCTCGTATATAAAAGAGAACAGTAGCGATGGCTACGTTTACGTGCGCATCGATATTCTAATCAGCACCGAGTCGTGTAAACGCCTGGATCCGATCGGACGATTCGGATTAAGACGGTATTCCGATTCCCACTCCGGGAACATGCCTGTTTTAACCTGTTTAAACGCCTTATTCAGGAAATCCACTGAAAGGAGACGTACGTGCATGCTCAGTCCACAAGGAATTGTGGGGGCTAGCTCTAGGCTTAGCGTTTAGGAATGGCAACTCTGGAATACTTAGAACAACCAGGTATACTGTACAGGAACATTCCGATGACTGTACGCATGTGTACATGGTATTCGGAATATGGCTGCAACCCGAATATAGACTTTAAACTGAATTTGATGTGCACGTGAACGTAGCCGTTGCTACGCCTAGACGGAAACAGGCTTTAAAAGGTGAAAGAGAGGAGTGTGGAACTGGGAAAAGAGGACAACATGGAACGCCCAAGTGAACTTGAGATAATAAGGATATCATTCCGTCTGTTAGTGGGCTGTAGGTCTGACGTCACGCAACACTGTTAATGAACGATGTAATGAGCGTGTGTTTAGACCAACGTCTAATCTCATGATGATCACATGAAATCAAATGATCTCATCTCCTGACCAAAGAATTCTTACACAACGATTTTTGCTGTCGTGACCAAAGATGGCCGACTATAAAGTTCTGGCAGTGTCGGAAATGTTTTTTATTAAACTCCCAGAGCACGACTGCCCCTACAACACTCGTCTAAAAGCCAGCAAAAGGACAATGGTTTAAGATCACAAGAAGCTCACAGGACAGCTACAAAAACGCTAGACGCAATGCCGAAACATACGCAAACTTAGTGACTTGCTTACATTAAGAGAGGCGTCTGATTGGCTGTTTGGCGGGTGTGTGGCTCTCTTTATTGGTCTATCAGTGCTGACCCAGACTTTTCTGCTCATATCACCCACATAATGCGTGCTACATTGCTGGCCGGTCTCTTCCCATATTCAAAAACGACATTTTATTCCTTACATCCCGTCTCTCGCCCTCAGGTCCCCTGGCAGCAGACTGCTTACGGTTCCCCACGCCAGGCTTTTCTATCACGGCTTTCGAATCTCATCCGAAAACCTCTCTCTTCACGCCATAACCCTCTTGTTTTCCTTCTCCTTAAAGGTCATTTGGTGTTATATACACGCTAAAGCTACCTTGCGTGTGAGAATTGAACCACTGCATTTTGGTCACATCGATAATTGAACAAAAGGAACAAACACAGGCTTTCATTTCTGGGATTCTTCACTTCTTTTCTGTCATGAACACGGTTCTAAACCAAGCGACAGACTCTGGAACAGAGAAATCTTTGTTTTTTTTTCAGTCCCAAAGGCACAGAATGTACATTTGCTGTTGAGTGTAACTTTTTAAAGAAGCCAATGGGGCTATCCAGAGTTCTCCCTGGTCTGTGCTAGTTCTTCAGCTTGGGTTTGGAGTGTCGTGGCTCTGAAGTTCTGAAGCAAGACAAGCTGTACAAGTCGTGACAGTTAGATACTCAATGTAACAACTGCAAGGACTTGACTCTGGCTATGGACTTATTACTAGATTAACACGCTTATCTACTGCCAGCTGACAAAGGCTGAGCCAGGCTTGTTTTCCGATACGACAGAGAAGGAGTCTTCAGTCTTATCTGGAAAGGGCTGGTTGTGGCTGCAGACTTTCATTCCAGCCAAGCCTGATTCCACTTCTTTAATCAGTTCATCTTGGTCTCCTATCAACGATCAAGTGTGCTTCCTGTTTGGCTGGAAGGAAAGCCTGCAGCCACACCGTCCCTTTGCGGATAAAATTGAAGACCCCTGCTACCGAGGCTCCCGGTCATTATCAGAAAAACCTTGCTCTATCGAAGAAAAGTGGCTCTGTTGATGGACATGAGCTTCCATGCTGCGTACTCTCAGGGCGTCTCAATCAGCTCCCTCTTCAGTAGGGAGTGAATCAGGACATCATGTACACGAGCTCGAGCACTAGTAAGCACAATGGCTCACTGCACATTGGGACACTGATAACAGAATTTCCGCCAACATGACTATGCACTCGTGTTGAAAAAGTCACCAGGAACATATTCAAATCTAAAAATATTTTATATAAACATATTAAATATAAAAATATTTAAGTTTTATGTGCCCTGCGATGGATCGGCACCCGGTCCAGGGTGTACCGCGCCTCGTGCCCGATGCTCCCTGGGATAGACTCCAGGTTCCCCCGTGACCCTGAAAAGGATAAAGCGGTGTAGAAGATGGATGGATATTTAAGCTTTGTGTCATATCAATTAGTTAGCTTAGTCACATTTCTGTCATAATATGTCAAGCAGGATCATAGGCAAGCTAGCGGAGTTAAAAAGAAAATCATCACACACTTAAAAGTCGTTAGACTCAAACAAACCGTGTATAGAACGTCAAATAAAAAGTTAGGGGGTTTCCACATGTAGTTCGTTTTAAAAGATCCAAACCCAGTTCGCTTAAAGTGAAGCGGCCGAACGTGACCTCAGTCCTTTTGGTGTTCGCGATATAGGAGAACCCGGTTTGTTTGTTTGTTTTGGTCCTCTTCAGGAATGAAGCGATCTCGAGACCCTTTCTTGCTCACACCACAACGTCATAAGAACTCAGACTCCAGCTCGCACCCGAAATGTCATCCGAGTCGTCATAGAAGGGACAGGAATCTTTCATTTCAGCGGACTCGCCACTTCGGCGCATTTCGTCACGGGTGTTCGTGTACTTCTGCCATAATCATTGTCATTTTTTTGACTTTTACCCGGCATTGTAGCGCAGTTCCGTTATAGCGTCTTTCCTTCATTTCTTTGAGAAAACAAAAGAAACACTTTTATGTTCTTATGTGTTGAGCATAGTTGGTGTTTAATGCAATCCTCTTTCCAAATATCCAAATTTCCTGAGACCACACGACCCCGTGGGTGACGAGTGACGGAACATGGCTGCACCTCGAAACGAACCGCAAAGCGGACCGGGACCTGATTGCTTTCACAGACCACGAAAAAAATCGAACCATAAACGGACCTACAAACGAACCGTACTCGGACCACCTCCAGAGGTTGGCTTGTGGGTCCTTCTAGGAGGGGGTCCGAGATCACTCGGTTTGTTCACATATACACGCTGAACCGCTCCGAGAGCGTTTGTACGACTCAAACGAACTAGGTGTGAGAACACCCTTAAAAATCACTAAAGTAAGTCATCATTTGAGAGCTACAACGACGACAACAAGCTACTGACATCTGTATCCAGAAGCTGGCTGAGAGTTCGTCCCACGCTTTTCTTTTTTTTTTTTGAGCTGAAAGACATGACGTCATTTCCAGTAAGGGAACATAATGAGCATCGATGCTCCCTGCTTTTCGCGGTGCATTGTGGGATTTTTTCAGCGAGCGAACCTTCCAGCGCACTGGACAGATTCCGCAGTTCAGACAGCCCTTAAAATGGCCGACTCCCTGCTCGGTCCCTGAACCAGGGAGATGATCGAGACCCACCTTCAGTTCCAGAATAGATGATTTCAGCTCAGCCACGTGGTCCACGAGCGCGCGTTTTCACAGCGTAATGACACGCTTATTATTTAGCACATTTTATGCACTGATTTATTCAGGTCGTTAACAGTACAGCTTAAACAACACTAACGCTTCAAGTGCCACTTGTATTCTGAGAATGGCTGTACTAATAAAACAGCCTAAGAGTGGCGATGTTCATGGGGTCTTGCTTTAACTATGGAAAAGACGATTAGTGAAGAGTCGCACAACCCCTAATTACTATATTAAGTGGTGAAATCATAAAACAGGGGGACTTCTCAGCATGAGGCTTTCTGATTCCTTTAAAGTGAATTAAAAGTCGGAGAAACACCTGGAGGTGAGCCGTCAAGCTAATAGGGCACAAAACGGTAAAGCAGCAAAAAGGGGGGAAAAAAAAAAGAAAGAAAAGAAAAAAGGTTTAAATAGTGGCTGTGTAATATCTTTAGCAATAGCTCAGCTGGAACTGCAATCTCCCCCAGCTTTAGACACTTTCCCCCCTGAGACCTACTCAGGGCTGCAGTTGACATTTCCTGCTGATATGCCTTCCCTCCTCGTTTATCGTTCAGCGACCGCCCCTTGCTGTTTCACTTCCAACGAGACGACACAGCTCAGCCGAAACGAGCTAATCTTCCATTACCCAGCATCGAGGGCTGACAGGAGTGCGAGTTCGGTTTCAACACAAACGGGATCTGAGCGCCGACGCCATCACACTCTATGGTTCGGCATGTTCCGAAACCGACCAGGCCACGGGAACCCCAGAAATGGGAACAGAATGATTACAGGTGGTGTACGAATTGAAGAACTACAAGAGCAGTAGAACAGGATTTTAATAGGAAAAAATTTCATCCAAGCTATGATTGAAACGTAAGATTGAACATTTTCTGACAATTCGAAAGCGACTGTATTACAGTAAAAAGGAAGGAAGAAAAGTATTCAGTACTACATTCATTCGGAGTGTTTTCAGGAAATTACTCCTCGGCACGGACAAACCGCCTGACTGTCCGTTAATAGCCGTCTCATCTCAGATCCGTGTGAACACTCACTGATCCGGCTCGTCCTCATCGTCGCTGTCCAGTTCCTCGGTGTTCGAGATGCGTACGTCAAACTGGCGATGCTCTAACGGAGCCGTGTCGTGTTTAACTCCACACAGAGCTGCAGGGAGCTGGGGGTCGTCTGTCTTTCTCAGTCCCTCCACCCCTCCCGCTTCCTCTCCTGCTGTGCTGCTGGAAGGAACGGTTATTTGAGGCACGTCCTCTCCGCTCCTCAGCTCCTCCTCTCGCTTCTCTCCCAGCTCCTGGATCAGGCTTTCTTCATGCTCAAGCATTTGAGGACAGGGGCAAGTCATCGCTGGTCCATCGGGTATATTTTTACCGTTTCGCTCCTCTTCTTCACTCTTCGGATCCTCTTCTTCCTCACTGCTGCCGGACTCGTCCTCCTCTTCACATTCTTTCGTTTGCTCTTGCGCCATCTTCATTATTTGCTCCTCCTGTTCCTCATCTATCACCATCTCAGCGGCTTCCTCCAGAATCTGCAGCTCCAGGTCCAGGTCGTTCTTGCTCAGCTCAGCTTTGCTTAATGCTTCAGCCAGGGCCACCATGTGCTTGGACCTGAAGGGAGAAACAAAGGCGACCAGATGAGATCGGAGTTTTTTTTTTTACATAGACACACAGGACTGAATAAAGGATGTAATGATCTACAAATGTATTGTGATAAGGTTCCTCCTACTATCATATCCTGGGATTTTTTTCCTGGTCATTGTGTTTAATATTACATTTGTCTTGGGTTGTTCGCATTTCCTTTGGCTTTGGGAATCTCCTTTACCCCTCGTCAGCCTGTCCGGGTCAAATTAAAAATGTATGTGCTTGGCTCATTTTGACCGGAGAAGAATAATAATAATAATAATTTTTTTTAAAGTTACAAAAATCAACTGACACCAGCTGCTTTTTACAAAAATAAAACAAATGCCGTGCCCTCCACTAATATCGGTAATTATTGGGTAAATATGAGCAGAGAAGGCTGTGAAAAATTCTTTATTGTTTAACCTTTTGATCTTTTGTTAAAAGGATTCACAAAAATACTCTGCTGGCATGGATATCAAACAATTACACACACAACACAGGTTTATCAAAAAAAAAAAAAATCTGTTAAATATTAGGTGTGCAACAATTATTGGCACCCCTATGAATTCATATGAGAAAAATATATTAGAAGTTTATTCCCATTGATATGTTACATGACTTCCTGTTTCACAGGGGAATAAATATGAGGTAACACACAGGCCAAATTCCCTTAGTCATTCATAACAACGGGTAAGAGCGAGGAATATAGCTGTGATGTGCGGCAAAAGGTTGTTGAGCTTCTCACAATGGGAAGTGTCTATAAGAAAATATCACTACATTGAAAATGTCCATTTCCACCATCAGGACAATAATTAAGAAGTTCCAGTCCACTGGAAATGTTATGAATCAACCTGGAACTGGACGTGTGTCTATATCGTCTCAAGAAGAGGACGGTTCGAGTGGAGAAAAAATCTCCAAGGATCACAGCTGGAGAACTGCAGGAGTTAGTTGTGTCTTGGGGTCAGAAAGTCTCCAAAACTACAATCTGAAGTCACCTACATCACCACAAGTTGTTTGGAAGGGTTTCAAGAAAAAAGCCTCTACTCTCATCCAAAAACAAACTCGAGCGTCTTCAGTGTGCAGACACTACTGGAACTTCAAATGGGATCGGGGTCTATGGTCAGATGAAACCAGAATAGAGCTTTTTGGTAATAAACACCAGAGGTGGTTTTGGCGCACGGTTAAATATGGTGGTGGCTCTTTAATATTTTGGGACTGTTTTTCTGCCAGATGTTGTTATTGTTAGTCAGTGCACCTGCCAATGTCATATTCCGTGAAACAGAACAACTTGGTAAACCCCGCTGTAATAGGCTAGTTTGAATAATACCGGAACACTCACTACAGCTCCCAGAAATATCAGAGTATATTTCATTACGACCAGCATGGATCGTCGACGAGTATAACGCCGTACAGGAACAAGGAAGTTTAGTTAGTCAAATACAGAAGTGAAAAAGTCCCTGACCACAATAAACACACAGAATAGCAAACACTGGTCAAGTTTATTTATTTATTTATTTATTTGTGTGTTTCACGTGAACGGTATTCATTATGTGGAGATACAACACTGGATTTCGACAGATTATAAGTCGTAACTGATAGTTAATGATATTGAATCTGCAATGGGAGCACAGCTCAAGCTGCTATGTTAGATATGCCTTTTTTGTCACTTGTTAGATGACAAACAAATGTTGGTTAGGTCTGTGCCTTTCATGTCTTTCATGAGAATTCTACAATCCCATCACAATAGAGTCATTTGGTCTAACCTGGCCAGCCCATTGTAAAAGGTCTGGCCATGATCTTGAGTAGTGAACAGAACACAAGGGTTTTAAAAAAAAAAAAAAAAAGGGAAAAAAGAAAAGCAATGTACTTATTATTATCCTTAATCAACTAGGCAGTGAACCTTTAGTGTGGGGGATAAAGTTCTTTTGTTTCCTGGCATGGCCTGTCAGATATACTTAGAGTTTTGTGTGTGAGTAAAGGAGGCAGTACACAGGCGATGTTAGCATTCACCTCACAGAAACGCTGTCTCCATGGCTACAGTTGGGAGAAGTCCATAGTAGCACTTCAGTGCATGCTTATCAGTCCTGCTCTCTGGTGGAATAATTATTTTAGGAGCGAGACAGTTTCTCACACTCACACACAGACAAACTTACTTGCACTCACTTGCGTAGCCACCATGTGACACATTTCGGCACATCCGCTCTTCTGACATCCCAATTTCCCTGCGAACATGCCACTTGTAAAAGAGCACAATACTTCCCAACCAAGTGCAGGGCTTTAAATAAATACAACAACTCGCTCCGGCTTTCAAGTTCTCCTAAGGACAAGGGCTACACCGAGTAACATGACAAAGCTCCCTTTCGAGAGGAAAGAAAAATCTGCTACAATGTGCTGCATGTAAAGCTCATAATGCAAGGGGGCCCCCAGAAACATGCATTATTCATGCGCTGAACAAGTCCGGGTCGCTGCCAAAACTCAAGTGGCTGCTACTGAGCACTCCAGACAGCTAGCGGTCTACATCGGCATGGTGATTATCAGAGCGTCCAGAGTGCTCCTGAGGTCGTGGCTTATTCACTGGGTGGGTGGGTGGGGGGAACGTAACCATCGCCGCTTCAATTAACCTACCACCGAGACACGAGATGCCTCCTTATTAAGGAGCGGGGCTAATGATCTCCCGCTTGGTGAGCAAAGCGAGCTATTGAGAGTGGGAGAGTTCGGCTAATGCCTCTGGAGGAGGCTGTTTATACAGCGCTTTAGCCTCGAGTGCTACGGCTCGGGAGCCGCAGGTTTGAGGATGGTATAAGGCGGAGAAAAGAGCAATCTGTTACAGTGAGGCAGGGGAGCGAGGTAGGGAGTGTGCCGCCGAGTCTGCGTCTGCGTATTCATGTGGTGAAAGACTGACAAGGTAAACAAACTCCACAACCCAAGAATGCTTAACTGCGCAAACCTCCCACGTCGTGCGAGAAAACCACAACAGCCTTCCAGATAGATTCGCAGTCATCATGCAATCAATAACGCCTGACATGCCTGCAAACGAGGACCAGAAAGCCTTCAGTACGTAACCTAATCTCCTGAGAACTCTACAAAGTTCCTAGTCAGAGCTGAGCCACCCATCCGTATACATGCAACACTATTCCGTGTAGTAGAAATCCTGAACCGGGTTCATATTCCTTACTGTCAATACCAGTCAAAAGAATAATGTCCTTCAGGGCAAAGTTGATTAAGCAACAGCTTTCTTCTTCAGAGGTGTTCTTTCAATATGGCCTCAAGCCATGAGCTTCAGACAATCCAGAAGATGGCAAGCGCAACATGATCCCATAAACACACCTGAAAGCAACTGTAGAAGCTCCTCCAGCTGAGTGTCTAGGTCTATAAAAACCAGTGAGGTGCTTCCTGGAGCGATGTTGCTGCAGGAAGTCCCATGGAAGTAGCGGCACTTCAAACACACGCGGTATTCTCTTTCTCCCCGTGGGAAGTCATTATTGAGTTAGTGCTGCAGAGGCGTGCTTGTTTTCTCTCTCCCTCTCCCTGACTCACTCGCTCTCCTTCTGTGCTAAGAGAATGTGTGCTTACGGTGCAAACAAAGGCTCCTTTTTGGGCGAGGGATAACGTTGTATGCGATTCAGTCACCGGAACGGCACTGTTGTGGCTTGCGGTGATTAAGTGACGAGAGGTGGCTTTCAAGGTTGGGAGAGGGAGAAAATAAAAAAATAGCTCGCCACGACAAAAAAATGCGCCAGAGCGAGCCGGTGGAAAGAGAGTCGACTTTGATATCGAGGGAGGGAAGGGCGAACTCGTGGCAAATTTTCTCCTGCGAGACTGAAATGTGCAGAGACCTCTTCAAAACACACGTGAGGAGGAAACACGCCCGCACCTTTAAAATACTTCATCACTCTCGGCGCACGCTGGAACGTTTCGCAAGTGCTTAACAGATACGGATTGAGTTTTATATGCTCCTTCAGATTACGGTGAATATAAAAGATAATGGCATAAGCTTTTAGCCACTAATAAGAAATTACGACCTATCGAGTGATCTGACGTGATGAAATTAAGCTGGCGATATCCGACGATAGCACGGTCATCCGTATGCTGGAGCCAAGGGAGCAAAATTTGAAGTGATCTCTGGGTGGTTGGTGATGGAATACGCTCTCTCCCCTGTTAATCGCAGTGACGAACAGGTCCGTCTTCCAGCTCGCGCATGCGGAAGTTCGAAAAGGTGCAGTCGGCTGGCGGCATTATGGTAGCGTCTTACGCTACGGGAGAGCTGGCTGCCGGATGAGCATTGAGAGCTGACTAAAGCTGACCTCATGATACTTAACAAGTACTTGCTTCAGATCCACTATTTAAATAAAGAAAAATTTCCCAAGACTTTATTGCGATGGACAAATCAGTAGCCTGGGTATCCAAAACAAGCTCTCCCTCTCGTCATGACCAGTCTTGCCGGAGTCCCTGCTTGCATTCACGCAAAGTACATTGTGGACAATAAGCATACCTAATAATCTCTCCCTCTCTTTCCCTCTCTCTCCCTCGCTCTTTCTGCTGAGCTACACATGATACTCCTGAGACACCAGTGATCCTCACCCCTTCTGCTCTCCGGACCTGCCTGATCCCTCCTGATGCCCTACTTCTGGATGGAGTTCTCATCAATCGGAAGTTACATGCTGAGGATGTCCCCACGTGGTGCAGCCTAAAGATCACTGGGATTGCTGCGGATGGTACCACTTAAAAACCATAAAGATGGCTTTGGACCTCGATTCCTATGAACGGTTATGCTATGATGGCTAGGACTATAATTGCTGTCCTGGAACTCAATTACTGGATCTCGTACGGCGGCACTACTCGTATTGTTCTCCGCTTGAGATCGCTCTGCTTGTATTTTCTCATTTGTAAGTCGCTTTGGATAAAAGCGTCCGCTGAATGAATAAATGTAAATGTATTATAGCCTTAGCACTGCAATTACCGCAAACAGTTCTGCACTCAAGTCTCCATCAACGAACGGTGGAGAAGTTCGACAAGACAGACTTCATGTAAAAACTGTAATGCATTTTCCTGCACTCTTGAATCATGTAGTATTATTTTATAGAAGGGATTTATTCATAATTTTAATATCCGGTGTCACCCAGATGAGGATGGGCTCCCTTTCGAGTCTGGTTCCTCTCGAGGTTTCTTCATCGTATGATAATGAGACTTTATTGGTCATGTATACATTACAGGACAGTGAAATTCTTTTCTTCGCATACCCCGGCATGTTAGGAAGCTGGGGTAAGAGTGCAGGGTCAGCCATGATACAGCGCCCCCTGGAGCAGAGAGGGTTAAGGGCCTTGCTCAGGGGCCCGACGGCGGCAGCTTAGGGCTTGAACACCCGACCTTCTGATCAGTAACCCAGCGCCTTAACCGCTAAGCCACCACTGTGAAAACGAAGCAGAATGAGTTCCGCGCACTTGTCTTTAAATGCGCGATGGAAAAACACCCCGAATACACTGAGTCATTGTTCGTACTGACCATGTGAGTATACCGGCCCCCGTGCTGAGAGCGAATGTGATGTACTGAAGTCCTGAGACCAGAAACCCTGCCCTCTAAAGCAGTGGGACACTTCCATCCCCACACAAACGTGACTATTTACTGTTGAACATTCAGATACTGCACGTGCGCACTGGAGTTTATCGACAGACAGCAGGAACAGGGAATCCACTGGATCGTTAAACAATACTGTGTATGTGCGTATGCTCGTTATGCATTCAACATTGCTATCGAAAACCGACATGCAGATAAATGATGTCGGGGAGCGTTTAAAATAAACATCGTGTTTGACCAAAAGATGTCTTAACGCTAGAGGATGCTTAAAGTCTAATAAAAGAAACTCATTAAAGTTAAATATCAAGCAATTCTCAGAAAGAAAAAAAAACACATGGCAGGACTAGGGTAAGTTTTCTAGGGAAAATAAGCGGTTATTATAAGAGTAGAAAGTGCATAAAGATGTCTGAGAAGTGCCTTGGTGTTTGCATGTAATGAACCAAGTAAGAAACCTTTTTTTCTCTCTTTACTCTGCCAACAGTATAACCCTACGGAGCATTCTCTACAATTTACAGCTTTTAAAGCTGAACCTTTGAGCAGTACGTCCAATACAGTCTCACGAATGGAAAAAGGGCAAAACAAAGACCACCGCCTCAAAAGACCTTTCAATTCAGACAACCATCTGAAGCACATTTCCCTGAAAATCAAACGCCTACACTCCACTCGAGACGTTTCCAACTTTATTTCCCTGCCTGCGTCTGAAGTCTTTTATATTTTGATTGCCCCCTAATGCAGGTAGAGGCTGAAACTCATTTTCCCACAATTCCCCACTGAAAAGTGATTTAACACTAGCTGACAGAGCTCAAGTCCACTCCAGGGGGTGGACTGAATTGGTTTTCCAAAGACCTGACCCACATGGCCCCTGCAGGCCACCATCTTTGGCAGCTCTCTAGGACTACCGCAGAGAAGCTTCTGTCCTGTGAGAGTAACGCTTGGCTTGTCACCAAAGTTCAGACAATGCGCCATTTCTCTTGGCCTGAAAGAATGAAAAAAGCCAAGTCCTGAAGTCCGGCACCCTGCGTTGCCATGGTTGCCCGACAGAATCCGATTGACCCAATTTAGAAGTTTGGAAACAACCATAGAATGCAAGATGGCAAGATGACAGGAATACACGGAAACAGAGCTTGTTTTATCTTGTTGGCAGAAATGGCATGAAGAGAATCCATGCTGGGGTTACTCCAACAGTTTGGATAAGAGGAAGAAAATGATAAGAAGGAGGCAGAAACAAAGTGCAGTCTGGCACCATTGCTGTGAGGTCTTGGCATCTCGACAACTTGCTAAAGCCACGCTGAAATGAATAACACAGTGTAAGCATGCCTGCAGTCTCGGGCTGTTTTTTTGGCTGAAATGGATAGCAGAGATTCCACTACTGCAAGCTTTCTTCCAAATCAAAACAAAGCTCGAACGGACTGGGCTACCGAAGCGAACATGAAATATATAGTGAAAGCCTGAAAATCTGTCAGTCAAAACAAACCACGCAGGCCTCTTACTCGAATGCACATATTCTAAGGATTGGACATGAGATTTGTAAGAGCTGGGGCATGTTAAGTGCTTGACTCAGAAGAAGAAAAACAACAGCAAAAGGTTTCAATCTAAAGCCCTCAAAGTTAAAATGAAACATAAGCAGCAGCTTTTTTTAGTTTATGGAACTCTGATAGAATTGGCTGACTCTACTCCGGGCATGATAGATGCTAACGATTGTGATAACTTGGCAGAAGTTCGGGGTGGTGATTGAGACAAGGCGTTCAGGGAAACCTGTCAATCAAAAAAATACCGGACTCCACTCCAGTCACTTCGCCCCGTCTCTGATGGGAGGAACCTCCAGCTTAAATCAATCTGATGTCTTTTACGAGGCCATAAATCGCAACTTGACTTTTCAGCAGGCGAGGACGACTGGACGGAGGACTGCTCTGAGCGTCACCGGCAGTCGGATTTTAGGCAGATGTCATAAATCATCCGGCGAGCTAGCGCTCATTAATCCCTTTGTCTATCGCAAGCAGCTGATTGTGTCGGAGTGGCGATGAAAGATTTGGGGAGTCTTCACACGAGTGGAAGTGATCAGATAAAGGCTCGAGCTGAAGCGTCTCACGCAGATAACTGGCAGAGCAAAGCAGAGTTTAAATAATCTGTTATCAGATCTGTCAGGAGTTGAAAAGCTTGCCACAACAAAGCGAGAAAGACAGCAGAGGAGCTGCCTATGCAAACCAGAACGGTGGGGATTTTCATGAAAAAGCCGTAGAGTACCAACATCTCCTTCAGTCGTTTTGCATGACAACTAGGGCTCCTTCCGCGCAGCAGGCTCTAATGTTTAGAGAAAACAAAAAAAAAAAGCCGAGCTGCAAATCGATTCGCAACATGCTGTCGGAATAAAAGGGAAAATAAGGAAGCGGCAGGATCTTTTCCTTCACCAAATGCCTCGAGGCTAGCATGAAGAACCTGAGAGCCTGTGTGCTGCCTGTCTTGCAGTTCTAGCTTAAGGCCAACATTTATTTAAAAAAAAAAAAAAAAAAAAAAAAAAAGCACCTAGGGGTTGTTTACTGAACTGGGAGAAGAAAAAAGAAGGAGAACCACCATTTGATCATGGGTCAATGCCATCAATATCTCGCTCGATTCATTTGGTGTTTCCTGCTGTTTCATCTCCTTGATGATTTGGACAAGACTAATCGAGTCCTCCAGCATGTTGACAGTGGAGCTTGTTCACGCACTCTGCACTCGAGACAAAGTACTTTTCTGTGCTCCCCTTACTCTCCGCCTCTCATCTTTTCTTCTCTTGCTGTAGCAGAGTGCACATTCCAACCCAATGTGAACTAGCGCAAGAGATCAGACGCCAGTAGAAACGTGTCAACCGGTAGATATTTTTAAATGTCGTCGGTGCTGCGGTCGAGCCAAACTACAAAGGCGATACTCTGTTTTGCCTCGAACTGCTACGCGTACATCCGTGGTGTTGCTGAGAGAACGCTGGTTTCCGTTCTACGAATTGAATGTCATGGAAAAGACAACAGAAGAAGTGTGATCAAAAAGAAATAATAATAGTCATTAAAAAAACAAAACATTGTGGTTCCTGGGATGGGTTTTTCCTTTCTTTCAGTACTTTCGGACCATTTTAGCACTAATGAATATAGTTTACGCTAACTATATACTCGTCTAATGTTAGCTAAGTCAAACGTGCATTTATAAATTTAATTTCACATGGACGTAAGGTAAAATCGGAGAATATCGGAGCGTTCAAGATTTGCCCAGACAATCAGCAGTCATTGCAGGTTCACATGTCGTTCGGCTCATCCGCTACTGGATGTTTATTGTGGGTTTGGCGTACACTGACGTTTTTAGTATACAGTATTTTTGAGCGATTGCTCGTACTAGAGTACTCCGATGTTGAAATGAGGAGCTCCTATGCAGGATGTATAAAGGCTTTAAGGTCTGAAGTGGTTTGGTGCCAAAGCACCTGCGATGCAAAAATCGTAAACTGCGTCCTTTTGTACGTCCTTCAAACGTGAGTCATAAATCACATTTTGCTTCCAAATGGTAAAACAGAGCTCGCTGGAGAGCTCTTAAATCCAAAATGAAGATCTGATGAGAAACGAAAAAATGTCGTCCCCCCCCCAAAAGGGTAGAGGGAGTATACTGAATTTTTAGAAATGTATTTATTTAATTAGCACTAACAGTTCAACGGTAACATAAGACATGCATGTAAACTGTGGCCTACCAACTGACAGGCTATTCAAAAGTCACACACATTTTATGTTTAATAATATACATCCCTTACTTCACATTAAAAAATACAGATTATTAGAAGTCCTTAATAACGACGATCATCTCTATATTACTTCAGATGGAATAGTCTTACCCTGTTTTAATAGCTGACAGGCAAGCCAACGCCTACCTCTACATTTATTATCTAATATGCTAATGGAAATCGACTTCGGCGAGAATTTATAAAAGAACTGCGTTCTCTGTTTACGGTGGGAAATGTTGTTTTAATCGTACGCGTCATCCACATCAGTCTGTCTAGTCTTATGACCCGAGCTAAACGTAAACACAATACTCATCATCACTCTCGGCTCGACGGGTATCCGTCTGCTTTTACATCGGAGCTGGAGTAACCGCCGGTTGACTCAGTCTGTTCTGTCGGATGAAATTCTTATCTTTTTATTAGCCGAGTTAAACGTTTTAAAACCCTATACAGTGTGTGTAAGCAATCTGCCTTGTTTCGATGACGATGTGAAGGCACAGGCTTGATTAGACTCGTGTCCCTTACACTATGACACACAACTATGCCCACAACCTGAACAAACTGAGATATTGATTGACTGTGTGAGGAAATAAACCAGTTTCTGGATATCTATCGGTTTATTAAACTGGTCTGGTATGTTCTTTCCAGGAAGCAAGATTAAAAAGTAAGTAAAAAAGATTTCAACTTCGCTTTGGTGAAATATAGAACGCAGAAAACACAATTTTAGCCAAAATCAGTTTGCTAGAATTCAGCTACAGCAACATCGGATGGGTTTTCACAGAGCGCCACACAAAGGTTAGACACCAAGATGTAATAATAATAATAATAATAATAATAATAATAATAATAATCATCATCATCTTTTTCTCTACTGTTGTCATACTGGTTTGGGGCAAACATTGTTCACAAAGTTTAAAAATTTAAAATTTATTTTTGTAAATCTATGGAATTAAACTTGTATTTAATGTAAATTTTCAAGAAACAAAACACAAATAGAAAAAATAGTCGTACGAGACTACCCCAACCTCAAATATTAATTACGAAAGAATATACTGAATAAGTAGGTAAGTAATCTCCACTACAAAGTACAAGCACTATAACTATACAGAGAACCGCATCCAGAACGCTCTCCAAAACTGGCCACACTGAAGGCTCTACTTCCTGCTCGGGGAGCCATTAATCCAAAGCTCACAAGCCAGTGAGAGTAAACCACTGCTAAGCCCCGCCCAGACAAGAAGTTTATGCCAGGATAACGAAGGTAAGTTTGCAGAGTGTAAAGGAAGACTCTGGCAGCGCATTCGTAAACCATGATTAGGGAAAAGGAAGCTTAGAAAAACGACCACAAAAAGACCATGTTCAAGTTTTGCCACTGAGTTAGGTGTTTTCATTTTCAGAGTGTTTTTCTTCTCTCAGTGTACGTTTCTGTTTGTTTCCTGAAACTTTACCTTCAATACTTTTTGCACAAATTTTATTCCATATAAATCTTTTTAATTGCAGTTTTTATATGACTGTTTAAATAGAACAAAAGTTCTTAAGGTGCAATGTCCTTAATGTGTGAAGCTCTTAAATACAGTGTGGTAACATGTACAGTATCTCACAAAAGTGAGTACACCCCTCACATGTTTGTAAATATTTGATTATATCTTTTCATGTGACAACACTGAAGAAATGACACTGTGCTACAATGTAAAGTAGTGAGTGTACAGCTTGTGTAACAGTGTAGACTTACTGTCCCCAAATTGGGCTAATCGGGCCCAATTTGGACATTTTCACTTAGGGGTGTACTCACTTTTGTTGCCAGCGGTTTAGACATTAATGGCTGTGTGTTGAGTTATTTTGAGGGGACAGCAAATTTACACTGTTACACAAGCTGTACACTCACTACTTTACATTGTAGCACAGTGTCATTTCTTCAGTGATGTCACATGATGTGAGGGGTGTACTCACTTTTGTGAGATACTGTATATTTAAGTCCAGATTGTCCTTTCGTTGCCAATTTTGGTTGCTTCTCCATACAGAAAAATTATAATATATATATATATATATATATATATATATATATATATATATATATATATGAATTGTACAATGTATAATGTAGGGAGTATCGCCAAACACCACTCTGGATGATTGATACACCATGATTGATTTTTACTCACTTATTATTAATTCGCCGTAAAGGCTTTGGTCTCCAGAAAATCTGTGCCAGAGAAAAAGGAAAGGGGAAGAAATCCTCTGGGTCCTCACAGATTTTATCATCTCTGCATCTGGGCACCAGGCCTATAACATCAGGTCCATTTTTCTCTGCATGAGCCTTTACACACAAGACTACAACTCTGCCTGAATACTCGCCAGCAGAATTCGTAGCTCATTACTCAATTATGTGCTCCCTGGCTCTGATTTTAAACATGCAAGTAATTGTGTTCAACCGAGTTTTTTGGGCTGTTAGTGGGGGGGCGCATTACTATTTGTTCTGAAACTGAAAAGAATACTCGAGTTCAGCATAACAAACGAGAGCTTCAACATCATTCATCAATAATGAGCTGCAGAATTCTTCAGGCCAGCATGGGGACACAAAGCCATGACATCTAACAAGATTTTCAATTCTGATTAAAGCCCTTATTCATACGCCGACACAGTGTTGAGCTCATGCTCACATTCCAGAACAGTCTAAAACCACAAATTTGCTTGTGTGCAGAAGGAAAACGATTCAGATTTAAACATTTTATCCTACTTCCAGCTTGTAGCCTTAGCAGAGGACCAGATGGTGTTTGGACTATTTTCAGAGCTAAAATATTCATTTATACAGCATGTCTTACCTTTTTTTTTTCCTTCAATAGCATATGGGGCAATAATTGCCTTCCAGACTGACCTACACAAATTAGCTTCGGGCCACTTCACATTATTTGTTCCCTAATTACAAACCCGCCCCCTCTTCCACCGCAACATTAATTTGAGTTTCCCAAAACATCCCGTACAGCCACATCAAAGGAAGCTATTTGAACTTACTTAACCCGCTGGATCCAAATGCAGTAGTCGGTGATGTAGAGGTCATTGAGGATGTAAGCCGGCTCATTGTATCTGAAGATCTTATGGACGGCCAGCAGGCATTTCAGGACAAAGGTCTTACCTGGAACGAGGAAAATCATTCAGCAGGTTAGCCAAACGCCAGACAATAAAGGAAAGTCTGTTTACATGAATCAATGGGAAACCTGAGGGGAACAACTTAAAGCTGCAATTCTGGGGAGGAGAAAAAAATAAAGGATTACCGGACGCTATTTTGCCAAGAGTTTCCACTGTTTGTAAATAGAAAAGGGGTTGGGGGGGGGGGGGGGGGGGGGAGGCAACTGAAGACAGCAAGCCTGTCTCGAGAAAATGGTACGCTGACCCTAACCTTCTGAAGAAGGTGTATAACTATCTTTCCTTAGCACAATAGGAAAATTGAAGAGGCACGAAAGGAGTGCAGAAAGAAAAGTATGAGAGGTGCATGAGAGGATACTCCGGGCCTCTCGCAGAATAGCCTGGCAGCCGGTGGAGACATTCCAGCCTCCTGCGAAAACAAACAGTGCTCTTGCGCTGAGGAAAGCCTTGCAGAAACATTTGGTTCCCGTTTAAGCAGGGGCTCTTACCCTGGCAGGAAAGAACAAGACTGACTGCTGCAGCTCCCAGCAGAAAAAAACTCCAGGGATCCGAACCTCTCTTTACTTCTCTCTCAACAACTCCATGACCTCATCCATCCATGTGGAACCTTTTGCTCGTTTCCTTTCTGCTCTGGGTTTTGTTTTGCTTGTTTTTTTTTGTTGTTTTTTTTAAAAAAACGCTATTGTTTCATTAGCAGAGCTGAAGTCACGGAGTGCGTGGCTTACTCCAGAACTTTAGGTTTGCTAGACTTTGAAGACAAGCTGAGAGTATGGAATAATGTAAACCAGTCATGAGAAAATCAAGAAAGGAGCTTCAGTAAGTTCAGTAAGACAGGATTCAGAGCCGTTGCTGCCAAGTCTTTGTGAGGCTTGTGGTTATGTTCTGAAGAGAAATATCGTGTCTACGTCGGTTCGCCGTTCAGAGAATATGTGGTGGAGTGGAAAAATGATTTGCTTTGCAAATAATATACTTTGAAATCTTTAAAACCTCGTGAACCTTTTCTCACACGGACCATGTCGCGCTTTGATAGCTACGTGACATACAGGAGCTCCAGTCATTCGCTTAATCTGTTCAGCTTGTAGTCAGATGCCGGCTGTCAGAATGGCTGTGATGCTCCTGCACTGTCACTCCATCAAAACAGAGGAGCTCTTACACACCCGGTACAAATGAGAGCAGACAGTAGTGCTTACATTACCTAATAAAACATCAAGAAATTCAGCCAAAAGAACAAAACCGACTTTTTTCGATAACTTTTTTCCTCACTGGTGTTAGCGTGAAGAGACGACGAGGCTCTTGTTAAAATGCTGAGTGAATTAACCTCCGGTCATGAGACACAGACTGACGTACATTCTCTTCCGAAAGGCCGTTTTTGCTGTACACTGAAGACCTGTGGCATTTGTTGTTAAAAGGGATAAGCCGACATGAAGATCAGAGAGCTGTTTATGGGAGAAAAGCAAGCCGTTTTGAAACGTTGAAAAGAGGGAAAATCTATCAGAGCCATTGTACAAGCATTGGGCATAAGCAATACAACAATTTGGAATGTCCTGAAGAAGAAAGAAACCACTGGTGTACTGAGCAACAAACACCGAACAGGTGAGCCAAGGGGAACAACAGCAGTTGATGACAAACCCAAAATCAATAGTCACTGATATCACTGACAACCTCCACAGGGTAGGGGTGCAGGTACAACAACCCATAATCCATTTGATGAAGACTTCAAGTACAGAGCTATAGAGGCCATATCACAAGATGTAAGCCACTCATCAGCAGTAAGAATGGGAAGGCAGGATTGGAATTCACAAAGACATACAGAGAGGAGCCACAAAATTCGGGAACCAAGATTAACCTCTAACCTCTCTAAGTGTGGAGAAAGAAAGGATCTGCTCATGATCCAAAACATACAAGCTCATCAGTCAAGCACGGTGAAGATAGTGTCATGGCTTGGGTTTGGATGGGTGCTTCTGGAACATTCTCACTAATCTTTATTGATGATGGAACTCATTGAGGATGGTAACAGAATGAATGCAGAAGTCTAGAGGAACATCTTGTTTGTCAATTTACATAGAAATGCATCCAATCTAATCAGGACAAACTTCATCATGCAGCAAGACAATGATCCAACTCATTAAAGGACTTCATCAGGGGGGGAAAGTGGAAGGTTTTAGACTGGCCAGGTCAATCATTAGACCTTAACCCAATTGAACAGCATTTCACCTCCTGAAGAGGAGACTGAAGGGAGAAACCCCCTGAGACAAACAACAACTGAAAGAAGCTGCGGTACAAGCTTGAAAAACATCACAAAAGAAGAATGCAACAGTTTGATGCCAGTGAGTCACCGGCTTCCTGCAGTTATTACAAGCAAGGGATATTCAATCAAATATTAAGTGTTGTTTACTTTCATTTACTATAAGACTATCTGTTCCTATACTTTTGTTCCTAAAAACTGGGTGGTCTGCTACTAAAGGTGCCGTGTTCTAAGTTGTTTAACACTGCTAGATGTAAATATCATCTAGATGTTTTGATCTCATACACAAATGTCTTCAGTGTATCGCAAAAACAGAAGAACTGGCCTTGCTGTTCAGTGCTGTCGGGGAGAGGACCGCATGTGATGCTGATCAAAGTGATAACTCAGCAGGAATGGTTTTCCATAAGTAGATTAGATTGTAAATGTAGAGGTAGGCATGATGTCTTTCAGTGGAACTGGAATCCATCCATCCATCTTCTACCGCTTACTCCTTTTCAGGGTCACGGGGAACCTGGTGCCTATCCCAGGGAGCATGGGGCACAAGGCGGGGTACACCCTGGACAGGGTGCCAGTCCATCGCAGGGAACTGGAATGAAATCTTTAAATAAGATTTCCTCCCTTTTCACTCTGAATAACGTTGTTCTGGCTCCGATGTGTGCGGAAACAAAACACCAGGTCACAACTATAAAAAGTAGGGAAAAGTAGAAAATGTTTAGTTGTACCCCGGGAAAGTGCCTGGAAAGTATTTGTCTTCTGCGCGGTTCTGCATTGCTGACTCCTTCCATGAAAATATTTAGCAAACACCATCAACAAATCCATGAGTCTCTAGAAGCTCTAGAATGTTCTGCAGAATACCAAACATGCTGCTTGAGGGCTGTTTAAATATTTACCCCAGATTATTTCCTGCACGGTGCTCCTCCTCACGACGACGCCTTCAATGCATTTGTTCCGGCGATATCTATGACTGCTTGCTTTCTAGCCTCAGATCAGATCAGCACACCCTACAAGTGCACGTGTCTAATCGGGTTTTCCCTGGGAATTTCATTAGCAGGGCGTTGCACTGTAACGGAGCGGCTCGTGTCACTGGTGTGGCTTGTTAACGCGGATGCTGCCGTCATGACGGTGGACATATGAACTCGGCCGAATGGACGGAATTATCCTTCATGTTCAACAAGGCTCATGGCTCAGAGGGACAGTAGGAAATGCTGCTAGGGTCTCCGAGGTCATCGCTGATGTTTGATCACTGCGAGCATTAAAAAGACACTCCCCAAGCCAGGTTTCAGATTTCACAGACATCTTCAAGCCGATTTGTAACATATCGGCCTAGGATCATGTCCTGTGAGTGATGTACAACAAGTACAGCAATGAACCGTGAGAGTGAGAGGAAACCAGAGATGGAATCATAACAGTACTGTTCATCAGAAATGAATGTGTGTCATGGTTCCGAGGGACAAAAATAAATAACATGTACTTCCCAGCAGCAATGCACAATATGACTGTACACAGGTTACCTACATGTTCACCACACGATTATTTACGCTATATTTATACTTAACTCTAGGACTCTCTATTGATTCGGTCTCCCCAAACAGTCTCTCCTTTATTGTTTACCAAGGACCCTTGTGCTCCAGTTTTCTGCAGAGAAACAAGTGCGGGTTCTTCAGGAAAGCGGCGATCGATTCTTCATCAGTACCGCATAGATTTAAACGGAAGCATGAAAACATAGATAACACGTGCACCTTCATGCTGTGAAGAATGCGTAAGGATATTTTTTCACGCTACAGCTCTGATTCTAGGATACACCTACCATATTTCCAGATCCGGAGACGTTGATCAGAGTGGTTGAACGTTTAAAAAAAAAAAAAATCAAAAGAGTCATCTCTGTGAACAGCTATTCTGAGCATCGTACAGTGTACCAACTAATCCCGGGCAATAAACCAGCCAGCTAGCAGGAAGTATGCAACATTTCTGAAGCTTTGTTATAGAAGAGCAAAAACAAATGAGCTACAAGAGAGTCATTTTCCGTGCTAAGCCTACGGCACAACATGCAGAACATGCGCTGCATTACGAGTTAATGATGCATACAAATCAAAGCGCATACCTGCTTCGGAGTAAAATCGACTGTTCGTCTCCTGTGATACCAGAAGGAACTGCCCTCCGAAAGACAGTGTGTGGCGGGGAGTTAGCGAAGACTTAACAAGAGCTAATGAGCTCGCTCGCAACCAGTGCAGCGAGGTGTTCACTTTCTAATGAGCCAAAGCCGCGCTAATCCAGCAGCTAAAAGGCCCTTTAATTGCCATCATTTACAAGCATTAAACCAACATGCTCCGGATAAGCTCACTGCACACATCCTAAATGTATTTACACAGAGAGAGCGAGAGAGAGAGCGAGAGAGAGAGTCGCCCCTCTCCTTCCCTCCCTCTCTCACGCTTTTTCTCTCAGCCAGACACTTTGATTTAAAGATTACTCTTCCCACAGAGATATCAAAGTCAAAAGCGTGTACGCAGCAAAGCCAGTGCTCCCTGTGAAGTCTCTCTCCGCCTCTCTCTCTTGCTGACAGATAGATATCCAGGCGTGAGCTGAAACAAATCTGTTGACTTTACTAAGAATAAAGACTCCTTTAGCCATCACACTCCACAGGACAAGGACATTTCTGCGTGCTCAGATCTGACTGCTTCTCACGTCACCCGCCATGTTTTCTTTGAGTTCATTGTTCAAAGACCCTCGTTCACCAAGATACCGTTTCATCAAGCCTGTTTAAAGAAGAAGAAGAAGAAAAAAACAAACCCAGAAGGACGGTGCTCTTCCTTCCGCCGGCGAAGAGTGGACAAAGGGCGAGCGGACAAATTCTTCTCCGATTGAAAAGCAAAGCGGTTATTAGGGCCACGCAAGGGAACGAATGGAGGAAGAAAGACAGACGCTGGAGTGTGAAAGCAAGGTCACGTTAAGGTCTTGACCCTCGACTTGACCTCTGGCGCTGTGTGAAAACCACTCGAGGGTCTTATTGTGACAGAGTCCGGCTGCTGTTAGAGACAGACACGAGCAGAGACAGAAACAGAACGGGGGAAACTCACCACCCTGGAAAATGCGAGCGGCGTCTTGCACTGCTGTCGTGATCAGAGAGAAGTGCCGGTGCAGAGGGTAACACAGCACCCTGCGGCCAAACGACACCAGCACCTCATGTAGAGTGTGAAACGTCTGAAACACACACACACATTTGTCTTGCTATATTTGTAAGGACCTTCCAGTAACACAATTATTAATATTACGCCTACACCTTAATCTAACAATAACCCTAGTAACCAAAATAATATCCCCTGGCTCTTTAATAAATAATATCTTTTTCTTTATTTGATTTCTTTCTCTCTCTTTTTTTTTTTTTTTTTAAAATCAGCAGGTTTTCCTCATGGGGACAAGTCAAACGTCCCCAAAAAGGGCCAAACTCTCAGATATTCCTATTCTTGTGGGGACCAAAGATATAAACCCATGCCCCCCAATCGCGTGGGTTAATCTCCAAAGGAAATTAGTATTTTTATTTTTTTTAAAAATCTTTTTAAAAAAAATCTTTTTTTAATTTCTTCACGGTGACCAGCCAAATATCCCAAAAAGCTCAAAACTTTCACACATGCGTATAATTATCAGGACTTTTCATCCAAACGCCTGCCCAGCTGTCCACACACACACACACACACACACACACACAAAATCCATCCACTCACCTAAGGCTCATCATTAATCTGCCCGGGTCAATAAAAGCTGGTCGGAGATTTCGACGAGCCCCTTGCTTCCTCGGTCTCTTTCTCTCGCGCTTGCACTGAACGCTTTACTCGTAACTGCAGCAATTAGTGCTCTAATTACTCCTAACGACCCAGCGTTTTATTGAAGGGGTAAACACAAGAGCCGCTCTTAAACACCTTCTGACAGCTTCAAATCGGAACAATCAGACATCCTCTATGACGCTAGACATGGTAAATAAGCACATGGAGAGAAAAAAATAATAATTTCCGTCTTCCTACTCACATCCCCCCCCTGCCCACCCCTCCCCCTCACGGTTCTCGTCTTTCAGCAACTTGTTAAGAATGCGCCCGGAGTCATTGTAGCGTGTCATCGTAGCTCATGCACTCCCCCGGGCTATTAAACAGCGGTGTAAATAAACCAGCGGCGGGAGGCAGAGCCGAGCGAGGCTGTTAGGAGGCAACATTAGTCAGGCGGAGTGGAGAGAGAGGGAGAGAGGGAGAGAGGACGCGAGGGATGGGGAGAGAAAGAGATGGAGATACGGAGGGCAGTTTCCTGACAGCCAGAGGAAGAGAGAGAAATTGAGGGTGCAATAAAGTAAGAGATAGATGGATAGTCTGAGAGATACGGCTGGCAATACAGCGAGATGAGGAAAGAGATACCAAGGGAAGGAGAGAGAGAGAGAGAGAGAGAGAGAAAAGGAGACTAATATGGCATGGTGTGTGTGTGTGTGTGTGTGTGTGTGTGTGTGTGTGTTTTGGACGCAGCTGGAGGATGTCATTAGCTGGTCTCCATTATCAGAGTGTTGGCTCGGTACAGAGAAGAGGGTTAGGTTACTCTCTCTCATTGTCACACTCGCCGTGCAAATGTGTAGGATTAAGAGCTGCTGCCACCCTGACTCACAGGCAGAAAACACACACACACACACACACACACACACTTTGCATTCATCCACATGGGTCTTTTCTGAGGATTTGTAGCATTATGAATGAAGTACCCTAAATGGCCAAACGTGTGTGGACACCTGACCATCACACTCACACGTGGGCCTTCTCCAAACTGTTAGCACAAAGCTGTAACCACACGATTGTCTACAATGTCTTTGTATACTGTAGCATCGCAATTTCCCTTCACTGGAACTGACGGACCCGAACATGTTCCGACGTGACAACGCTCCTGTGCACAAAGCGAGCCCCATGAAGACACGGTTTCCCAACATCGGAGTGGAAGAACTCGAGTGTCCTGCGCAGAGCCCTGACCTCAACCCCACTGAACACCTTTGGCATGAACTGGAACCCCGACTGCGTGGCAGGACTTCTTGCCTGACATCACGAATGCTCTTGTGAATGAATGATCACAAATCCCTGCCAAATCTAGCGGAAATCCTTCCCAGAAGAGAAGAGTGGAGGTTATTATAATATCAAAAGGGGTGAATAAATCAGGAATGGGACGTTCAACAAGCGCATATGGGTGTGACGGTTAGGTGTCCACACACTTTTGGCTATATGGTGTTTATTTCAGCTGCCAGGAGGTTCAGACTTGGCCACAGATATAGCTTTCAACAAGCTGATAAACCGTTCCAAATCAACACAGAAATATTTAAGGCAACATAAAATCGATATTCTGTAAAGGCCGTCTGAGTCATCTGATTGAACATCACTGAAAACCTGTGGTTTGGTTGAAGGAAAGACCACACGCACAAACCCAAGGAATGTGAGGAAGCTTAAAAGGTTCTGCATGGAGAATCGGAACAAGATCCCTCTAACCACAAATATGTTTCGAACCTCAGTGCTTTCATTCTCTCCAGTTTCAGAAAATATCGATTGCAAGGGTGCTGATCATTTCGGAAACAGCCGTGCCGTGGACAAATTTGCTGACTTTCGGCTCGACGGAATCAAAGGAGAATTGGGACTTTGACATTAATCACCTGCGCTCGAGCCCTTTGACTTGGAAAGACTTGATGCATTTTGAAAACCGAAGGAAGAAAAAAAAAAAAACATGACCACCGGTCAGACTGCCAATCAACCTGCAGTAGACTGGGGATGTCAATTTACACAGATTCCCATGAGTGATCGTCATTTAAATTGATTGATCGATCAATCGCTGATACTGTAAGACGCGTCTACTGTATATAACGGTGCGCAAATCCCACTCAAAACGCCAGCTTCCTTACCCAAATGAAAAGGGTTTTTTTTTTTTTTACTCTGACCATTTGATAAAATGACTTATTTAATAATCAAATATAATGACTATAATATACGATGTGTCACATGACGCCGTCTCAGATGCGCACTCTGGCGATCGAGTGCATGTGAGCCTATTCATATTGCGTGCGATCGAGTGCACGTGAGCCTATCCATATTACTTGCGTCCATGTGAGGAAATAGCTGGTTTGTTATTTTCTTCCCGAATGTGCAAAGGATATTGTGCGTATTATGGAAAATTCGGAGAAGCGTACTTTTACTCATGAATGTCCATAACGCGTTACAGGCCTACGCCATTTAGTTATCACTTCGGCGGTCCTGCTTGAAGGTGAGACTTACAGACCTCGCATGGAGAACATTTCATTATTTATAGATTACACGTTCAGAAGCTAAACGTACCCGTTAGACGACATGCCGATCCATTTCGGAATCCATACTCGAGGGAATGTTTTAGTCCGGCTGAATGAAATTCTACCGAATTCAACTCTCGAAAACCATCCCCTTTGACGACACTGATGGGCGGCGTGTCACTTGCAATCCTTTTACACAGTCGTGCAGTTATTCCTTCTGCCTTTTGAGCTCCAGTCCCCCCCCCCCCCCCCCCCCCCCCGGCTGAAACAGAGGTTATCGGTTGTGTAGTTTTTTTTGTTTTTTTTCGTTTTTAATTTATTTATTCATTTCCATATGATTCATTTACATGTGATTCATTTTCATGTGATTCATTTACATGTGATTCATTTTCATGTGATTCATTTACCTTTTCTCTTCTCTCCTCCCTTCCCTATCCCAAATATTTCATTGAGAAGAAGAACAAAAAAAACAAACAAACAAACAAACAAACAAAAAAACAACAACAAAGGAAAACAAAATTAAAAGTACCAAAAACCCACCCCCCCCCCCCCCGCCCCCACCGGCTCATCATGGCTATTCAATAACTGTCGCTGGTTATATAAATATTATAAAACCCAAGAAGAGGCACAAAAATGAGAGTGGGAAGTGTCTGTAACTCCATAAAGTATACAATAAAGGGATGCCATTTATATATAATCTATGTATCTATATATAAATAAATAAATAAATAAAAAAATCTAATCTAAGTTAGTAGTGTATACAATACCTGTCTTTGCGGTGGTGTAGTTTTTTAATTTCCTGCCACGGAGGCTGCCGTGTGCACCTTTTGCAAATGTTATATCATGGTCCGGCTTTGTCGTACTGCATTTTAAAACACAATCACAATGTCTGTGATTAACATTATCGCCATTTAAAGTAAAATGATCCCAAACGTAACTACGGCACGCTCACTTCATTTTTCCCAGTGTCTGCTGCACGTTTCTTTTCTTTTTCTTTTTTTTTTTTAAATGATGACCTTGCTTAATCGACCATCGATACGTTTTGTTGATTTAAATTATTCATCGTCAGCAACCCTGCACTAGACGATGACAAAGCTGACGGCTCATTCCCCCGACGACAGAGGCACTTTTGGGAGCCATGTTCCCAAATATAGTAGCCTTCAGCTTCAAAGATGATGTTGCTTACGACGATAAAAGGATCGCAACATGGAAAAGCTGTAGTTGAAGAATATCGGATAAATATCTGCGGATTTTGTTTGGCATTTGAAGTTGCACAAAGCGAATCCCAAGCCAAAGCCAAATTAAACTGAGATAGATGGGTACCGTTAATGAACATAGTCGACAGCTCATCTAACGAGAAATTAAACTGGAATATTCCAGTTTTATACTTATGCATCTTTCAAATACCTATACGTTTCCATCGAGTTGGGATGAACACCAATTTTGTGCAAATTTACTATATTAATTTCTACCCTGGCTTTAAATTGATTAAAGAGCGCATCGTGTCTTGTTTCCGACTTGAAACATAAAGTTACAGACTTGGAACTTGACTTGGAACTGGAATGCCAAGACTTATTTGTGACTTGCAAAACAAAGACTCGCTCCCACATCTGAAAACCAGTGTTTTGCAGGGGAAAAAATGATCAAATAATTGTATGTCTGAGGCCATACATAAGGCTTTTTCTGATCTATGCTTCCTCTCTCGGCATAATCATGAAGGGAACAGCCTTAGTCACTCCATCTGTCGGCCTGTCAGGTCACGCGCACACACACCTGCTCCAATTCCTAACACACACACCACTGCAAAGCAGGCAATTCTCACCTTTCAGTCTCAAGAGGCCTTACATACCCTTTCACAAACACACCCAGCCACTCACATGGCCAAAAATAGACTTTTCACCAAACAACATCTGGAAGCACTCCAGGAATAGAATCACTGTGTGTGTGTCTGTATGTGTATAATTCAGCGTCTGGTCAGACGTGTCTTGATCGATAGCTCCTTAAGCCTTTGTCTACAAGTGCCCTCAGCTCCCAACACTTACACATAGAGGAATCACATCCCTGAGTCACCTAAAAAGTCCTGGACACAAAAGCAATTACCTGCCGTTGTGCACTGAGCTTCTCGTTTGTTCGATTAACACTATTACCTACAATTCAGACCTGACGCACCAAGTCTACTATAATTTCTGCTAATTGACATTTTTCCAGAATATTTGTACCCATTTTATTATTATTTTTTTTTTTAAACCAAGGGTGCCAATAATTCTGGAGCTGGCTGTATTATAATAGCACTAATAGCACAAAACTGTTTGACATCGTTATGCCTTTCAAGAGGGTCACTAAAACCAGGGCTTTTGGCATAAACAACTCTCCAGAAAGCCATAAATCTGGCTGTGTTGTTGATCCCACTGCTATACAGCCTGTTCACCCACCACTGTGTTACCAAGTGTGACTCAAACCCCCTCACCAGCTCCGCTGATGTCACTGCACTTGAGGGCTTGATGACAATGAAACAGCCAACTCAGAGGATGCACACCTCCTCTTCTTTTATTCAAAAAAATGGACAGGATTGCGATTTCAAACATAGAAGAGGCGTCAGTGGAAAGAGTGAACTCTAAATTCACAGGAACGCACATTATCGGATGAATGCGTCTGACTTTACTCCAGTACAGTTAAAAAAAAAAAAATCCACATCTCTAACCAGGACTGTCATTTTATTAGCTTATCAATGTAATTTCATTTAGCTAGGGATTATTCCGAGGACGATATTAAGGCCACAAAACAAAGACAGAAATTACGCTTGTAATAATATTCTGCAATTAAAAAAAAAACAAAAAAAAACATTTATTACATAAATACATTGGTTTTATACTTTTATCCCGACTCTGTTAACTCGACTTGGCATTTGGTTCTAGTCAAAAATGACCTAAAATTATACAGCATATGGAAAGCTAAGCTCCTAAAACAGAAGACTGAAAGTGCTGGTGTTGCAGGGCATCGTGCTGAGATTATAGGTGCGAATCCCACACGGAAATGAAAAAAAAAAAGTCATGTGAGTGGGAGGTTTAGGAAACTCGAAGGACAAAGACCACATCTGATGTGAACATGAGCTGCTGCAGGATGCATTTAGTGTCCCTTCATCCTTAGTAGCTGCCTGTTCAGGGCTACGGTGGGTTACATTCGGACAACCAGTTTGCTTATATTTTGGGAAAAAGAACCGATTAAATTTGTTTGAAAATATCACATCGTTAAATAAATAGTAACAAATGGGATTAAAAAACTCAGCACTAATTAAGACAAATTTTGAACTTTGAGTGATGTAGCTGAGGTTGAAGAACAGTCAGAGTCAGAATTCTCAGACCACGCTGGTGGTGCTGGCATTTCCACCCCTGATAACCCCCCCCCCTCTCCCTCCCCGCCCCCCAACAGGTCACGCCCCATTCAGGTTTAAACACCAATACGCAAACAAATATATACTGATGCAGATAGTGTCCTTGTGTTACACACCTAATTCACGTTGAACGATTGTTTACTAGGGCTCTGTTTGTAAAATTTGCTGAAAATGTATTTCTGATGTTATGTTTATTGCCTGTTTTCTAATGACCCTAAGCCATGGTCTTATCCTTCAAAGAGGATACATTCACACCATTTTACAAGTCGGTTAAAGTCAGAATTAGACATGGGGGTCTGACCTGGTTTTACTAAGCGACATTTTATCCATAAAAACTACAACGTGTCATGCATATGAATAATGTTTTCATTCCATGAAATAACCAAATTTATTCATAAATAAATAAATAAACTTCACTGGTTGAAAAATGGATTTTTATGTGAAATCTTATGATGTAGACTTTCAACGGGCTAAATTTCATCTCGTCTGAGGTAAACGTTTGTCTAGTAAGGCATGGTACCTGGCCAGCTGAGAAAAGTTCTGTAGCTGTTTGGAAGCTAGATGAAAATTAGATAGGGTAGTGGTGGGAGGGCAGTGCTAGCTCAGTGGTTAAGGATTTGCGCTACAGATTGGACAGTTGTGAGTTTCCATCATCGCCACGGAGCCACTGCTGTGTCCTTGAGCAAGACCCTTAACCCCCAACTGCTTAGTTGTTTCCAGTCTTTATTCTAAGTCACGCTGGAAAAAAAAAACATTAGGCCAATTAGCAAATGCAAACGTATACGGATATCCTGTTCACATAGGTTACTGCTGGCATCTTTTAATGGCAAACTCCTGATACAGACTCAGTATGGTCTCTGGTGCAGTCTACATTACTAATGCCACTGTTTTCAAGAAACTGACTTACTCTATATGGCCAAAGGTTTGTAGATACCTGACCATAACCGTTGCCACCAAGTTAGAATCACACAATTGTCTAGAATGTTTCTGTATGTTGTAGCATTCCAGTTTCCCTTCACCGGAACACAAAAATGTTCCAGTACGACAGTGCCCCTGTGCACAAAGCAAGCTCCGTTTCGACATGGTTTGCCAAGGTTGGAGTGGAAGAACTCGAGTCTTACTGAACACCTTTACGCCACTGGCCTTTTCACCTGACGTCAGTGCCTGACCTCACTAATGCTCAATGAGCACTAATGAGCAAATTCCCAAAGCCACACTCAAAAACCTAGTGGAAAGACTTCCCAGAAGAGTGGAGGTTATTATAAGAGCAAAGGAGATACTAAATCTGGAACGGGCTGTTTAAAAAGCACATATGAGTGGGATGGTCAGGTGTCCACAAACGTTTGGCTATGTAGTATATTTCAGTGAATCATCATACATTCTTGTTTGAAAAACAGGATTAGTCAAACTTCATTAGAATTTATTAATCATCTCTTGGCCATGGACCAACTTTTAAGACTTTCAGATTTTAAATGATGAGAACATTCGTCTCTGGACACATGAAGCCTGTACCGTACAATCAGACCATGCAAACGCCAGCAAGCAACTGTCTGGTGTGCGAGACATATCTGGCAAGAAGCATTCGAAATGATCAAAAAGGTACTTTCGAGAGTTGCTACACAGCACGAACTCGATCTGAAATCTTTTAACTGCAGCCTCCTACCTCTTCCTCTGTAAAAATAAACGTCGTTAGCTCTTCCATTCATGAAATTATACCTTGCACCTACAAGTCCAGCGCTTCAGTTAATGTTCACATCACACATCAGCACTGCGATCGGAGTGATTTTAACTGTGACATTGATGCTTGTATTAGATGGGGTGGTTTGAGTATTTCAGAAACTGCAGACCTCCTGGGATTTTCACACACAACAATGTCAGAATGGTGGAAACAAACAAACAAACAAACAAACAAACAAACAAACAAACACACATCCAGTGAAATGCCTTGTTGATGAGAGAGATCAGAGGAAAATGGCTATACTGGTTCTGATAGACTACAGTAACTCAAGCAACTACTCTTTACAACCACCGTGAGCAGAAAAGCATCTCAGACCACACGAGATGGTAGAAATTGAGGCAGATGCGCCACACTGGGTTCTACTTCAGTCCGTTGTTTGTACTGTGTTGTACTGAGATAATGATAATGAGTCTTTATTTGTCACATATACACCACAGCACAGTGAAATTCCCCTCTTTGCACACCCCAGCATGTTAGGAAGCTGGGGTCAGAGCGCAGGGTCAGCCATGATACAGCGCCCCCTGGAGCAGAGACGGTTAAGGGCCTTGCTCAAGGGCCCGACAGTTTCTGGGGCTTAAACCCCCCCACCTTCTGATCACTAACCCAGAGCCTTAACCGCCAAGCCACCACTGCTCCATGTTGTTGTAGATCTACTGCTTCTTATTATCCTGTACATGTGCAGTATAGAGGTAATCTCTATCCTGGTGTGTGGAAAAAGTCAAATCGACTCTGTAGCACACTGTACCTCCAGCCAGCTTAGAGTCCCGCTGATTTTTCTGATGGTCCATGCTGACTCCACCTGCATTACACAACAGACATACAGTACTGTATTACATGAGGCATAACGGTGTTATTCAACACACACATACAGACTTAGTCGAACTGACCACATCAAACATGTCTGATTCGTGTTCCAGACCTTTCAACAGCTCTGCTCTTTTCATAATGAGAGCAACACATTTTCACACCAACACATTCACATGTTGCAACAAAGGAAACACTATAAGGAAATCTGAACAGTTTTCCAGCTTTTGCAAGAGGAAACTAAAGCGCAGATGTTAAAGAACGTTTACAATACTGTATGTCATACGTTCGGGACGCATTCCAAGAGATCTGTTTACAGGAGCTGCACCCCGCGTCTTTGCAGAATTATAGCTTCAGCTCCTCCAGTGCTTTTAAACTTGTGATTTAAAACTCATATCCCCGAAGAAAACACTATTTTCATAAAATAACATTTATTTTTTTATTGCTGGTATGTGGCATCTGTTCAATTACTTCCCAAACCAAAAAAAAAAATGCTGTGTGGAATGTATTTTGAAATGATAAAATACCAAGAACTCTGACAAACATGAACAGTCTGACAGCTGAGGTTTGAATTATATCATCAACATTAGACTTTACACGATTGTAACAACAACCTTACCTTTGGACCCTTGGTGAAACACACACACACACACACACACACACACACACATTGATGAACCTTTGGAAGGGAGGAGTAAGGATGGATATTTTGAATGTACAATGAATGGCAAACGCAACAGATAATCACAACGGAATACTAGGTATAGAAATACTCAATATAGAAAAGCTTCAGCATCATGGTAGAGGATGTAAGTCGGTGTCTATGACTATAGACTAGAAATCTGGGGCTGACCCATGGACTGTAGCCCTGGGTGATTAATCAAAACCTATGAATGAATACTTTGGCTTTCCATCCAGAGATCAATATCAAGATATATCAGAGCAAGTACAAATGGATGCTCTGATTAGCTTATTTGTTTTCTGTCATATCTGGCTTGTGTTTATTGGTTAAGGTTTGGGCAATGGGAGTGCTACAATCCTACACAAGCACATCTCATACACACACACACACACACACACACACACACACACACACTAGAATATATATTTTTAATTTTGGACTGTAGTTTAATTGGGTGCTTTTTGTGCCTCCATAAAAATAACGCACACATACTATAAAATAAATTACATACAGACACACACACACACACATTATATATATATATATATATATATAGATAGATAGTACAGATATATATATAATGTATTTTATAGTATGTATGCATTATTTTTATGGAGGCACAAAAAGCACAGAATTAAACTACAGTCGTGAATGAATAATGAAATCTCAGTTTCACTGCACCTTGTGGGTCTGTTACGCGCTGCCTTTAGACATACTGTTTTACTTTGTGTTTACTTTTGATCATCGTGCTTTAATTAGACATTACAGATCTTACTCACACTCCTATCGCGTGTCCACACTGCGCGTGAGGAGCACCACGGCCTCGTCACTAATACATCACTTCCGCTATAATAGACGACAGAATTTACACTGCGAGCGCGCAAATACAGAATATAATAACAATAAACTTCAGTTAAACTAAACCCTTTAAGCAGCTTCACCAGTTTCCCCTGACCCTTACACACAGTGGAGCATTTTGGATATGAACATGACTTTGTCCTCGTGCAGCACTGTTTGATCTCCACGGTGTTTAATATAAAATGCCCCCGTGCCTTAGAGGACTTTCTTCCTCATGTTTCTTATTCATGTTGGGAATTAAAGGTAACGTTGACAAACAGTACACTGAAGAAAGTCATTGTGGGTGACTCTGGTGTCTGCTAATGCTAGCGTGCGTATGACATGCGCCGTCGACTAGGAAGTGGGTTATACTTCCGGTTAGTAAAAAAAAAACACTGGTGTGTTTTCAGAACAGAAGTAACGTAATGAGTAAATCTCCCCCGCGCCGCCGCAGACCAACTAATCCATAATGAGACTGACAACGATTTACATAATCGATTATTATCCATTTTATCGATTAGTTGTTGCAGCTCTAGTTTAATCACATACATTTAAAAAAACAAAAAAAACCTGTCTTGGAGTTAGAGTCGGAATTTGTGTGTCAATGAAATGTTAAGGACCATCACTAAAGTGCAGCAAAATGAAAAGTGGGGAAAGTTACCAGCGTGAAAAATTAAGTACCCGCCTATTTTCAGTAGGGGCCACACAATGACAGGCACACTGATTAGCTGAATTTTTCATCTAGAAAGGATTAAACCACGTCATTGCAATAAATGCAAAACTAGCTGTACATAAAATAAATAAATAAATAAATAAACAAATAAAACACATCTATAAACACTCACTATTTGGGTATATTTGTAACCTCAAATTTGTAACGAACACGTCATGGATGCGAATAATCATGATTACTAATACTTGACATTGACCGAAAAAAACAAAAGTGTAATCAGATCCAATTAAGTTAAGAGAGTGAATGAGTAGTTGCTATTATATCATAGACTGTCTGCTAATCCCACCCCATCAGGATATTTTCTGCAAGGTTGACAATGTTGCTCTAAAACACGTTGCACAATACTGTGCGCCTTCTCTTAGATGTATGACAAATCTTAATGTAGACACTTGTATGCTTTCTTGATCTCTCGTGTTGCGCTTACGTCGTCCAAATTGCTGTGATCACAACTCTGGTCTTTTATTAAGCTTGACATGCTAATCTCTCTTCTCATTTTTATCTCTACTACACACACTTTTGTATTCCTGCCTTGTGATGATGGCTATTAATTATAACTTTAAGCTTTTCCATTGCACACGGTCTCTCTTTGTTTATTTTCTGTGATTGTGGGATTCAGTGCATACTGTGCTTTACATGCCGTCCATAAGGGTTGGGTTTTTTTTTTTTCCCTTTCTAGTTGGAGCAGTTCATGTCATTGTGTAGGTACTGTTTACGGCCTTAACAACAGCTCAAGCCTAGTTCCCCAACCGCCCTAAATCAGCCCCTGGGCACAGCCTTGATCTTGAGCAACATTCCACCAAATCAGCGACTCTACAGCTGGGTATTCCACAACACGAATAAACAAAGGTTACACTTACGTTGTGTTCTCCTTCTGTAGTGCGCACATCATAGGTGTAGGCCAGGATGATGTCCACTAGACTAAGCCAGACATGATATCGGGTTGCCTTATCCAGCACATAGGAACGATTTGTGAACTTTCTCATTTGTTCTTTTTCTTCATCAGTGAAAGTCACAGCTGCAGAGAGAAAGACAGAAAGATTCAGGCCAATTCAGATGCAAGTTAATACGAATAATGCCACGATAAGTGTATCTCAGGAATTTACAGGGCATTTTGGGACATTTAGCTAGAAAGGTTGCGCCTGCATTACACTGCTGCTTGCAAACGAAGACAATCATAAATCATGGACTTTTTTTATGTCTCTGTAAACGGTAAATGTAATGGTAATGTCACATCTTCCTGTTTATTCGTCTCTTTTTAACCCTCGTGCAGCCCTCGGGTCAAACTGTGGACACAGGCTCACCCAAACTGGACAGAAAAAAAATAAATAAATAAGATCGCCCCGGTCTTTTTCCAGTCTGCAACTTTCCATTTTCAGTGAGCCTGTGCCCACATGATAGCCTCATATTCTTGTTCTTTGCTGATAGGAGTAGAACCTTCTGCTGAGTTTTTTTGCTCATCGTGGTTGTAAAGAATGATTATTTGACTATAGACTTCCTTTCAGCTTAAAACAGTCTGGTCATTCTCCCATGACCTCTCTTATCAACAAGGCATTTCCACCCACAGAACTGTCGCTCTCTCAATGGTTTCTGTTTTTTGCACCATTCTGAACAAACTCTAGAGACAGTTGTGTGTGAAAATCACTAGTTACAGAGGTAACTGTGGTTCTGTGAATTCCGGATGAACGCCAGAGGCGGTGCTTAAAACACTAATGGATTATCGCAGCACCAGCTACACAGGTCGAGAGAATATACCAACAAAGTCACGTAGTGACATAGGCTGAGCTTCGAGGATAATAACCACATTAACCACATTAACCACATTCAGCCTCTTGTGCATTTCTCGTGCATTCCGAGTGACAAAAAACCACAGGTACCTCTGTATCTAGTGTTCTGTTTCATTCTTCCTGACCGCCAGAGGCGGTGCTTAAGCACTAATGGATGACGCCTACCAACATGGTCATGAGGAATTGCACTCACCAAAATAACTGTCAAGGTTTCCCCTTAAGAACTGCTGAACTCACAGTATGCATGGCAGTCACATTGACCTTGTAGAAGCACACAAAAGTGAATGGAGAAGCCCAGGTAGCAGTCGCACAGCTCTCTGCCATAGAAACTCCCCTAAAGGCAGCCCAAGACATAGATACGGCCCTAGTAGAGCGGCAGGAGATACCTCCAGGCAGGGGTGATTACTTCCACAATCCAGTTCCAGTCTTTGCTTTGACACAGCGCCTCCATTGCAAACAAAGAGTTGATCAGTCTGCCTCAGACTGACAGTAGCGTCCACGTAACACCTCAGGGCCCGACCGGGACACAATAGGAGATCCCTCGACTCGGTCACTTCGGATGAACCTTGACATGCAGCCAGACTGTAATGGACTGTTTTACAAATTGAGGAAAGAGCACTTTAGGAAGAAAAGATGGATTTGGCCACAGCACCATGGCAGAATCCTCTGGCAACCAACGCATGCATAATTCACTAACTGACAATGCATTAGTAACTCACTAACATACTTAGTGGAAGCAATGGCTGATAGAAAGGCAGTCTTCAGAGACAACCACTTAAAGTCAGAAGACTGCAAAGGCTCGAATGTTGGCAAACATAGAAAGTCAAGCACAAGTGATAAATCCCACCTGGGAAAATGGGGGTTGTGGGCCGGCCTTAAGCGCCTCGCACCTTTGAAAAAACTGTTCACCAAGTTTTGGAGACCAAGGGAAGAGCCATCAACAGGCACATGATATGCAGAAATGGCTGCGAATATACTTTCAACGTGGAAGCAGCCCTGAAAATCTCAACACTCCTGGAATCTCACAGCATGCAGGGTCTAACCAGCGAGCTTTGGACCATGATGAGAAAATATCCCGACATGCAGCATAGAGCTGACATGTGGAGGCAGCTCTAGCGCTAACGATAGTATGAACAACTACAGGTTCACAATCAGCTAGAACAGGGTTGGATCCAGAGGCCGAACCCAGAGCTGCAGACGGGCTGGGTCTTGGTGCCAGACCCTGCCCTCCATCTGTGACAACAGATCCTTATGGAATGGAATCTGCCACCAACAGTCTCAGAAACCAAGGTCTGGCTGGCTATCGGGGTGCTATGAGGAGCACCCTCTGGTTGCACTGGGAGATCCTATGTAGAGTCTCCCACAACAGTAGGACAGGAGGAAATGCATAAAGTAGGCAGTCCGGTGATTTGTGAGCCAGTGCATCCAGTCCCAGTGGGCTGGACATCCCTGTCCTCGCAAACCACACCCGACAGTGAGTGGTCACTTGTGATGCAAAAAGATCCACCTCTGCTTCGCCAAACTGACACCATATGCTCTGCACCACTTCCAGATGAAGTCTACATTCTCCTGAATGCAGAAGGTCCCTTGAGAGAGCATGTCGATACCTGGTGGGGTTCAAGTTCAAGCTGTTGTTCCACCACTGGAGAGGCCCGAGGTGGAGCAGGCCCAGCAGAATCACCGATGTGGCAGCAGTCAGCATTCCCATAAGCTGCAGGAACACACCGTATGGCAACATCGCTCCCAGTCAGAAATGAACAAGGAGCTGTAGAATCTTGTCTGCCCGAGTGTCTGCAGGAACCAAGAGACCAAGGGATCAACCGTCGCTGACTCTAATGTACTGGAAATGCGAGGAGTAATTGACAGACTGTATTCTCTGCACAGGTTATGTAGTCAGCAGACTCGTATGCTTTCCTCAAGAGCAAGTCTGTGCGACCACACTGGGCACTGTGGCATCACACACTGCCCCGTAATGCCTTCTCAGGCGACACCACTAGAGCTGCAACAGACTGCTCAATTTCTGGAACTCAGCCCACTCCAATAGAATCTGCGTCAGCCAAAGATGCCAGTGCGCGAGCAGTCATTGATCGCCGTTTAAGTGCATTAGGCCCCAGGATAGTGCTTGAGAGCTCAGCCACGAAATCTTTGCCTGGTGGCATAGCAAAGGAAGCTCCACCTGAGAGCTATCTAAAAAAGATGCTGGACTGAGCTAGTTGGGCAGGCAGCTCGTCCAGCCCTAAACGAGCAACCGTCATCTGGAGTACTGGCGGTCAGGAGGAATGAAACAGAACCCAGGAGATCAGCAGTTATCACCAGTACATGTACAACAACAAAAACAACAACAACAAACACACATTTTACAAGGCCCCTACAAATTTACATCATTTATAAGGTCCTCGGGTCAGTCTGACTCAAGGGTAATAAATGGTTGTATAGAGTACTTTGCAAATATGTAAATATGAAAATAAAACAGTGGTCATGAAATCCTTGTTTCACTCAAGTTTTACAAGAAAAACATGTTTCATGCTACAAATGTTTGAAATATATGAATTCATTGCTAATATCACACAACAATGGATGACTCTTTCGTTTTTAATAATGATCTAGCAGAGATAAAGTTCAAGTATTTAACAGATTTGTCATCAGAATTGTTTGTAAGGGAGTTAGAGACCATACATACACAGAAATTCTGTAATGTTTTTTCATGTCTGTGTTGTTGTCCCAGGTCAACTTGAACTGACGAAGACCCCCAATGGGAACAAAAAGTGAGGAATTATATTTAGCTACTGTACGCAAGCAGCATTTTTGTAAGATTTGCACTTTAATCATGTAATATTCAAACTGAATACTTTCAGAAGAGAAAAAACATACTTTTATAACTGATTTTCCAGTACTTCTTAAAATGTAAAACACAATTTTTCCCCTACTATTTGATACACCAAGCTGTTTTTAGTTTGCCTTTTTTTTTTTTTTTTTTGCAAGACATCTACTAAACCTATAATTTGGCTAGCTGATCAGTTAATTTTTGAATGCTAAGTTGGCATTAACAATAAAACTAGCTACCAAATCTACCCTATTTATTTATTTATCCATCCATCTTCTACACCGCTTATCCTTCCTTCAGGGTCTCGGGGAACCTGGAGTCTATCCCAGGGAGCATGGGGCACAAGGCGGGGTACACCCTGGACAGGGTGCCAATCCATCGCAGGGCACAATCACATACACTCACACACCCATTCACACACTACGGACACTTTAGACACGCCGATCAGCCTACCATGCATGTCTTTGGACTGGGGAAGGAAACCGGAGTACCCGGAGGAAACCCCCACAGCACAGGGAGAACATGCAAACTCTACACACACACAGGGCCACGGCGGGAATCGAACCCCCGACCCTGGAGGTGTGAGGCGCACGTGCTAACCACTAAGCCACCGTGCATTTATTTATTTATTTATTTATTTATTTGAGATTTGATGACTTATTTAAAGGCTAATCCACGTGACTTGAGCTTGACTCCAGCTTGTCCATTGTTTGCAGTAGTTCTAATTATAAAGAAATACATCTCAGGTGGTATGTGCTGGCCTTTGCTCAAAGACCAATTAGCACAGTTGGGTGCAGTTGCATTTGACATTGATGTGAATTTGATTAGAATAAGAAACAAACAAGTAAATAATAAATAAATAAAAGTCTGGTCTGTTAATCTTTTATTAACTAAAAACAGTTACTTCGCCTCATGAATACTTGAATGCGTTTACAGTAAACGTAGCCACTTTCTGACTTTCCCTCAAGTAGACTTTTGCCTCCATATGTCTACTTTTAACTGAGATTTTGACGCAAGTTTCTTTTTCACAGTACTTCTTCCCTGCAGTGGACCGCCCACCCTCATTTACAATCGATACACTGAATCAATATCAACATGCATGCTGACTGTACACGCGTCATGTTGCTTGTTATCTCTCGTGTTATTTTATTAACTACTCACGACAGATGAGGAATATAAGCAGTGAGAGAAAGCTGCGCAGCACTCTTCTGCGTAAGAAGCAACCATTAAGCTAGTTACACAAATGAAACACCATATCATATCGGAAATCGAGCATGCCTGTATCAATATTTAGTTTTATTATTACAGATAGCCTACGGCCTGTAACCCCTATGTTTTTTCCATCTGTGCCCCTGTAAAATAAGAGTTTGGTCACCGTGGTGACGGGCAGAATTTTATCCCTGCAGCACCTCTTTCTCAAACTCACTTCAACACATATATTGTGCGAGGAAAGATGGATGTTCCGGTGCGAGAGCAAAAACAACACACACATACAAAAGAAAAGTTGGACTCCATGATGCAAGTTTATTGCTCAGAGATGGATCACTGCAAATGTTTAATGTGTGCAGCTGAAGTAAGTGCACGGAGAGGGGATTCATGAGTTTGACTGATGCCTTGATAACCCTCCAGGGGTAGGGGGAGCGGGGGAGAGAGAAAGCAGTTTAAAAGTGGCTGAAAGTGATCTCTCTGGCAGCAGTATAGGAGACCTTGGTATACTCAGGCAACTGATCTGGAATCTGGAGGCTATAACATACACACCCACACACACACACACACACTTCAAATGAGGCTGCTGGCTGCAGTTGGGTCATGGCTTGGCCAGGAGCTGCTGGATTCCTGCAACATGATGACAGGAGCTCTCAGTCTCTCTCTCACTCATTCTCTCTCTCTCTCACACGCTCAATCTGAGGCTGAGCCATTGTATAAAAAGAAATGATAAATGTTTTACTAGGTTTCCTGAGCCTAAGAGACAGGCTGGTGTAAATATACAACTGAAACTCCAGACAGTTGCTAAAGAGAGCGAATAAATCACTGTAATCCCTTTTTTAATTACTGCATATTGAGAATATCCTTTAAGAAAACAATACGACAGCAAGACCGTGAGGTTTGACCAGCGTGAACCAATCATCTGTTTTCAACACTGTTAGCCTGCGAGCGATTTTGCCAACTGCAAAATCTGGAGTCAGACCACTTAAGTTAAGACTGTCTGTCAGTCATGCAATTAGACAGCGTTGATTCTAGTTTAACTCGTCCAGCCAACTAAGGAGAACCTGGTCTATAGAGCATCCTGAAGTAACTCCTGTGCCGTATTGATCTTTTAAAACTGCATTAACCAAGGATACAGCATTAAAGTGTGTTCATCTAAATGTATTAACAACTAGGGGTGGTGATGTGGTTAAAAAAAACAAACAAAAACAAACATTTTATGCACAATGTTTACAATTCCAGCGAAACAATGCTGCGGTGTTTAAAATGCATCACAAACTATGATCAAATCATAAATTTATTAGCTACACCACCTGGCAAATAAATGCTCCGTGTGCTTGACCAGTCTCATGTATAATAATAATAATAATATGTTTAATTTATATAGCGCCTTTCCAGAGCTCAAAGACGCTGTACAATAGCAATACAACGAAACAAACAATGAACAATGTGAAAAACTGAGCAAACAAACACAAAGTGGAAAACATAGTACAGATAGTACAGTCACTGAGAAAGATGCAGAGCGACAGATCAGTCAGTCAGAGGGAGTGAATTCCAGATTTTGGGTGCTACTACGCTGAAAGACCTGCAGAGACGAGATCTAGGGACAGAGAGGAGTCCGAGCCCAGAGGTTGAGAGAGAGAGAGAGAGAGAGAGAGGGTTGGATTGTAGAAGAGAAGCAGTTCACTAAGATAGCAGGGTGCCAAACTGTGAAGTGATTTGTATGTATGTAATGCAAGAACACATGAGTTGAGTGCATTAATACACACACAAATTAATATACGTTCTGGTGTATGGGAACGACATATCATTTTCAAAGAAAGTGTTCAATGTAGCGCATCTTGTTTCAGACCTGCAGCTATTCAAGCTGAGTGGGGCGACAGAAAAGCGGTCACCCTATCATTTGGAGATGATAGCTGTCGGTGGAGCCGGGAGTCCAAGAGTGCAAGACTGACCATGCTCTCAGGGAGGGAGGGAGGGAGGGATGGCATACTCACATCGTGTCAAGCATGCGAACATGGGCGGATAGCACTTTCCTCCGAGTGTTTTACACCATGCATGACGTTGCAGCAGCTCAAAAAAAGCTGCGGTCAGCAGGCTTCATCGGAGGCACGTGATAGCCTTCACCCTCCCTGGTCTGGTATCCATAGTATGGATAATGGAAACCTAGCTGGGGGTTGGGAATTGGCCATGGAAGTAGTGAGAAGACGGGAGAAGACAAAGAAAAGATATTCACGCTATTCTAGCTAACTGTGTGTGCTAGCGGGAAAGTTATAGGACAGCTTTGCGCTGGATTTTATTTTGTTCGGGTTCGTCAGTATTTCCACACGAAAAGGGATGTTTTATTTTTGAGCAAGAGAAGAAAGAAACAAGTAGAACTCAACACGGTCAACAGTGTTAACGGCATGCCTAATCCAGTACAAGTCTGTCACGTTTCAAGGTCGCTTCGGAAGCAATCGCAGATATACGTTTTATTATACGAACAAACAAACAAAAGACACTAAGACAACTTGGCAAAATACTGTGGCACGAAATAAGTGTGCTCATTAACAGAAACGTGATTCGGGTGCAGGCGGTCATGTGACAAGTCCAGAGTTACCTCCTTGCTATATGACAAAGTTCTCCTTCTTATTACCAGTTTCTATGACAGAAATACCCATAAGATATTCTTAAAACAGGAAGCAAGCTACTGAAAAACAACTATTTCAGACATTTGACTTTGCTGTGACCTCGGTCCTGTTTGGATAAATTCCTAAATTAATTAATAAACAAATGACAAACCGACTGCGTTCATCTGCTGGTTACAACGATAATACCATATAAACCCTACAAACTTTCAATCGCTCGTTCTTGAGATACCACACTAACAAGAATCTAGGATGGACAGACAGACAACCCGATAACGCCACTGGAGGAGGCATAGAAATGGTGGTGACAGCTAGTCTGGTCCTCCTGAGCTGTTTTCTTTAGTGTCTTGAGGGGAGAAAATCATTTTAACCAGAAAATGTCTTGGAATTAATTCTCCAGTACAAAAAATGCATGTTTAATGTCCAATCAGATACTTGTTATTCTACATGTCCACTTGAAAGTTCACATTCATTCCCCATTCATGTCACCGGAGAGCAGATACTTGTTATGCTGAGGTAAAAGTTCAGTGAAGCTAATCTTCATGCAAATGAGTGTGACTGGCACACTGTGTTTAGCCAGTCAGATAAGGACTCCACAAAGAGGGGAAGACTTTAATTCTGAATAACCAAATCCACAGAAACGCCAATTTGGAGTAGAGAGAAGCGGTGTAGTGACAAAATTTGCAAGTGGAAACATGCAACTGCTGTAAACAATGGAGTCAGTCAATGCGCTGACAATACCTTCATCATCCCAACAAAGTCCCTCATTATGTAATTTATCATGACATTGATATCTTCATATCGCCCCAGCAACCATCATGCCAGCAGTTTCAGTAAATAAACAAAGCTACTGATTATGTCCAGACCCTGTGATGCTGTCAACATTACCAAGGCAACAGTCCGGCTGTCGCTGGGAATTCAGTGATAATGCACACGCATGGAAGTGGTGGCTCTGTGCGGTTCTGACCAGGGGATCAAAAAGATTCCCTGAGTCACACCGTTAACCGTCACCTGCTCAGCTCAACCGTACTGTAACAGCAGGACATATTTTTCATTCCCAAACACTACGTTTTGCATTTGTATTTGCAAACCAAAAATAATGGATTTGTTATTTATAGCTGAATGAAGAATAACATGCAACAGGGTAAAACTATTTTGTAACTAAAAATGGATAAAAACCAAACTAATAATGGCCATCATGGTGGTACAGTAGGTAGCAATGCCACCTCACAGCTTAAGCGTTCCATCCTGAGTTCATGTTCCTGTCTGAGTGGAGTTCCTGTGCATTTTCCACTCAAGAGTTCTCTGGCTTCCTCCCACCTCCCAAAAACAGGTAGGTGGTGCTGGTAGGTGGATTGGTACTTCAAAACTACAGTCACCTCTGAAAGGATTGGAACAACAAGGCCAATTCTATTAATTTGTTCTATACATGGAAGACGTTTGGGTTTGAGATCAAAATGAATATGAGACGATTTCAGCCCAAATTTCAGCTTTCCTCATATTAACACATACATCTAAATGTGTTAAATACTTAGAGCATGGCGCCTTTTGTTCGAACCCACCCATTTTTTCAGACATTAGAACATGTGACTGTTTCTTGCTGCTCAATTGTGCCCTGTTAAATTGATTGTTTAAAGAATTAATAGCTCTGAATATCAACTCTTGGTTTGAGCCCTATGCTACATTTGTTGTTAAAAAGGATAAACCAACATGAAGACCAGAGATCTGTCTATAGGAGAAAAGCAAGCCATTCTGAAGCTAAGAAAAGAGGGGAAATCTATCAGAGCCTTTGCACAAGCATTGGGCATAACCAATACGGCAATTTGGAACGTCCTGCAAAAGATTGAAACCCCTGGTGTACTGAGCAACCAGACTTGGAACACGTTGGCCAAGAAAAACAACAGCGATTGAAGACAGAAACATTGTGAGAGCTGTGAAGGAAAACCCAAAAACAATAGTCAAGCATGGCGGAGGTAGTGTCATGCCTTGGGCTAGCATGGCTGCTTCAGGAACAGGCTGACTAGTCTTTATTGATGATGGAACTCATGATGGTTGCAGCAAAATAAATTCAGTTAGTCTAAAGAAACCTTCTGTCTTCCAAATTACAGATACATGCATCCAATCTAACATGGGAAGAACTTCACGACGCAGCACGACAACAGCCGCATTTCCATCCGAGGTTTTTTTTTTGCGATAAAAGGTTCAGCGCATTGAAATGTTTACCGATACAGCTGATGGAAATGCAAATTATCGTATTATAAGTGTCAACATTTTTATTTAGCCTTAGCGCATAAACTCTATGTTGAAATGTTGCGAAAAAATAGTTTAGAAACAGTTTTTGTTGAGAAGAATAGCATTCTTCTCAATGCAAAAAAAAAAAAAAAGTGTCCGAGAACATGACGGAATTTATTAAATCAGTCGGGGGAAGGGTAGGGATGTGTGTGCCATCCAGCGCACCGTACAACTTTGACAGAAGGTGCGGAAAGGAATTACGGTATACAATCTCATTGGCCTGCGGTACATCCGACAGCCTTTTCTTTAATAGCCGTGCACACAGCATATACATATCCATGGACAGTCCTTTTTACTAACCCCGAACGTTTCCCCCACTACACTGTACTTGCCGCAGGTTTCCAGCTTGAGCAGGGTGAGAGCAATCGGCATTCTGGTCTGAACCGGTGGTCGGTGGAGACCCATGATGTGCGCAGCTCTCCAACACTACCTCCACCATGGGCAGGGCTGGAATGGGACGCATTTTCAGCTTGGGTGTTTAATGCCCGAGACCTACCCATTCTGTTTTCATGGTGGAACCTTGATAAATGAAGCGCTTTCTTACTATCCCGCTATATTTATTACTGACATGTTTCAACAAGAATATAAAGATAAAGAACAAATGACATACCGAGTATTGTTTTCTGCTACAAAAAGTCCAACTGTAACGTCATGAAGTAAACAAAAAATGTTTGTTTGCATTCAAACAAATATGTAGTATTTCAGTAAGAAATATACTTTTTTGGCAGCTACCTCGCGTCACGGCATGTGACCACATAGTAATGACCTGAGCACGTGCACTTGTGTGTAAGTGTGTGTGAGTGAGAGAGAGAGAGAACGCACATGCGCTTGGCCAAGTGACGTGAGAAAACGGCACATTTCAATGCATTAGTAACTGACGCGTTGCTTTAAATAGAAATGTAGTGTAATTCGTTACTTTAGTTCTCAGTCACGCAATAATGTAACATGCTTATTTGATGAGCCCGATTTAGGAGCGGCCCAATGGGAATTCTCCCGATTCTCCTGATGAACCACCCTGGCTATGCCCATGGGCTTCGTAGCATACTTGGAGCTCCATCAGACAAGCAGCTTCTCCATTCTGACCTCGTCCTCGGATATTTCATACAACTGCAATTATTTGTGAAATTAAAATCAAAGTAAGCTGGACAATTTCATTTAACTGTCTCAAAGCCCTCTCCATTTGACAAAGATTTGAGGACACAAGGTACACAATCTGCGATATACACAAAATTGTGCATGGAAACAGCGCAAGGGCAGATTTCTTTTGCGATACACCAAAATGTACGCGGCAATTTATTTATTTATTTTTTAAAAGGATGACATCACACACGCCATTTTATCAGTAAAAGGCCGACTGGATGGAAAAAGTGGATGGAAACTTGGCTATTGACCCAAAACACACTGTGAACTCAATAAATGTCTTCATCAGGGGGGAAATTTCTGTTCCTATACTTTTGCTCACCTAAAAATGGGATGGTCTGCCACCAAAGGTGCCATGTTCTAAGTAAATATCAGGAAATGAAAGCTGAAATTCTGATCCATCATCTCATATCGTCACATCTTTTGAACTCAAACCCAAATGTCTTCGATGTATAGCAAAAACAATAGAAATGGCCAATCATTTTGGAGGGGACTGTAACTCTAGGTGTGAATGCAGGTGTGCACTTGGATGGACTGGTGTCCCATCCAGGTCGTATTCCCACCTCACACCCAGTGTTCCAGGACTAGGCTACAGATACAGTGCCAACCTGATGAGAACGAAGTGGTAACTGGAGATGTCTGTCGGAAAGCAACACCGCAACACCGGACTGTGTGCCGAATGCTTGTGTTGTCTTTTACCGAGTCGGACAGTCCACGTGTAAATGAAGTCGAGTTTGTGCCGTGGATTGCGGAGCCGATTCAACATCATTACGTGTCGCAATACTTCATCCATCTATGAGGAAAAATCTTTCGAAATCAATTCACTGCTGCGCATCAAAAGTGCGCTAACCGAGGCGGGTTTTCATCCGACTCCGAAGGCGGTTCATTCTGTAATTCCGAAATGTAGTCCAAAACAACAACCGGGCCAACAATCATAAAAAAAAAAAAAGTAAACGCATCAGAGTTAATTAGCTTTAATTTTATGACTTAACAAGGATGATGTAGTCGGGGGAATCTCTGAAAAGCAAAGAGCGTTGATGGAGTGTGGAGGCAGGAGAAGTATTCTGGCAGTGGCATTTACGATGTCTGAATCACAGCCAGCCTGCTTGGAACTGTCAATCCAAGCAATTAAAGAGCAATAAAAGGTGGCTTTACATGAGGACAAGCTTAATGCAGTGTGAGTGTGTGTGTGTGTGTGTAAGAGTTCATCAGCTACAGATCAGTACTGGTACATTTCTGTAGTAAATAGACATTAGAGATGTTTGTTCCACCTGGCAGATCTGTGATGCACAATGTGTCAGCAGATATTCACACGTTTAGGACTACCATGAGGCTGGTATGTGTTGCTGATTAAAGTGTTCCTGTTTGCAGTATGTCTTGTGGGGGAAGCAAAATGAATTTTAATGCAAACCCGGTTCGACACTAAAGAGCCCATCAGCTGAATGTGCAGAGCGTGTTAGAACATAGCAGAGCGAAACAACGGCAAAAACATAAAAAATTCAACACTGACATTAAACATGACAGCTGACATTTGAGATACTCTCAAGTTCCCTCCTAGAAAAATGCTTTTTCAATTTGGAATGCTAGATGTTGCAGTGCTCTATGAAGAACGTTTAAGGGTTTTCCTGAGAGGAACGCTTCAGGGGTCTGGGCTTGGATTTACAGTTTTGGGTTTTAGGGTTTGAGTTTAGGGTTTGAGTTTAGGGTTTAAGGTCGAGTCTAGGTTTTGAGATTAGGGTTTGAGTTTAGGGTTTGAGTTTAGGGTTTAAGGTCGAGTCTAGGTTTTGAGATTAGGGTTTTGAGTTTAGGGTTTTGAGTTTAGGGTTTAAGGTCGAGTCTAGGTTTTGAGATTAGGGTTTGAGTTTAGGGTTTGAGTTTAGGGTTTGAGTTTAGGGTTTAAGGTCGAGTCTAGGTTTTGAGTTTAGGGTTTGAGTTTAGGGTTTTGAGATTAGGGTTTGAGTTTAGGGTTTGAGTTTAGGGTTTAAGGTCGAGTCTAGGTTTTGAGTTTAGGGTTTGAGTTTAGGGTTTTGAGATTAGGGTTTGAGTTTAGGGTTTGAGTTTAGGGTTTGAGATTAGGGGTTTGAGTTTAGGGTTTAAGGTTGAGTTTAGAGTTTAGTTTAGGGTTTGAGTTTAGCGGGTTCTGTTTAGTGTTTTTATTTTAGGGTTTAAGGTTGAGTTTAGGGTTTTGTGTTTAGGATACTGGGTTTAAGTTTAGGGTTTTAAAAGCTTTGGGTTCAGGGTTTTGAGTTTAGGGTATAAGACCCCTCCCCCCATTCAAATTCAAAGAATTTTTCATACAAAAGAAACAGGTAGTGGATGTAAATACATAAGCAGTTAAAAAAAAAAAAAAAAAAAAAAACATTAAGCCATAACAAAAATTTCCCCACACTGATCTGACCAATTCTGGTTTGGGGACACGTATGAAGATCAATAGCATCATCGATTCTACTCGGTACCAGGATATAATCCCCATAAAACCTTCTTTCACTGCCAATCTCAGGCTCTGGATTTAAACCCTACTGAAACCCTGTGGTCTGGTGTCTGTGTCTGAATGTCAAAAGACAACATTGTGCATAACTTTTGTTATATTTTTAGATTTTTGTGTAATGAATTTCAGAAAGGAACCACTGTATTTCAGCATTACTGTATTTAAACACTGAGGTTTCTTTATTTGGTTATGTCTAATTCTTGCATAATTGATACTTTCTTCATATTTTACTTGTGGCTAAGTGTAGCAATGGTATGTCGCTCGTTACAGCTTTAAAACATCCGCATCGGAGTTCTGACATGTGGCGCGGTAAAAGAACAGTAAAACCCACTTTTTTTCTGAGCCACATTGTCTAAGAGGCTCTATACTGTGTGGCTACATTACTTAATCTGAGATGAGCGAGGTTGCTAATAACATGTCAAAGCCTATAATGCTTTGCGCATAAATATCGAATTAGTCCAAAGCATTAGGCTGACTGACGGAAAATCAGATCAAATAGGTCTACGTTTCGCACGGGCAGGTACGTAAATACATCCTGACATATTATCGCATGAAAAAGACTTTTGTGTTTGTGCAAAAAAATGCTGAATCGAGAGCTTTTCTTTATTAAAAAAAAAAAAAAGCCGCTAGTGTGTTTTAGAAGTGTTGCACGCATGAAGGCTCATCGTTTAATGAGTGTGCTGGTTAAACGAGGCCTGGAGCAAGTCTCTAAAAAGCAGTCAGGAAAATACACAATAACGCAGACAAGCCATCGGCTGAAAGGCTTCCTCGTCATAAATGGAATCTGAGAATCTGATGCTGAGAGATACACGTGCGTGTGCACCCGGATGATAACTCCATGAGATAGACAGGTGAAGAATGTGTGTGTGTTAAGTAGCTGTTCTTTACAGGGCATGTCTCGCAGTGAACGCATCAAAGCTCCACGCTGCTGATTGATGTCTGCTTACAGAAGACTGACAGCCGCTCCGGTGGCACAGTCATGCTCTTGCAGATCTGACACACGCCTCCCCTCCCATCGTTATCTCTCTCTCTCTCTCTCTCGTCGTCTCTCAATAGCACTATCTATTCCATCTTAATCCTCTCCCCTCCTGGGCTTCCTCTGAGCCACCATACGCTGGTGGCTGAGAGTCATTTGTTCGTCAGAGCCGTAGGGCTTTTGTAAAATTAACAGGCTGCTCAAGGCAGACAAAGTGTGCGAGTGTGTGATTGAATTGTCGTTACATCTCTGCAGCGCTTAATCGCTCTCATCTCTGCATGCACACACCCCCCCCACACACACAGTCAATGACCCATGCATCACAGCTTTAAATGTGTCAGATAAACCCATTGATTTTAAATGCCAGAGACAGGAACGAGAGAGAGAGAGAGAGAGAGAGAGAGAGAGAGAGAGCAGCCTGACAGTGGGTTTGAGAGTAGGCAGTTTGGGTTGGTGTGTATGCCTCACTGACTAAAATACCCAAATGAATCATGGTGCATACCAGTTGCAAAATGACTCTGCAATTTAACACCACAGCTACAACGTTATTCTATGAGTCACCGTCGAGTTAAGCAATTTAAACTGACCACAAGATCCAAAGAGCAACAATCTCAGTACTAGAGCCAATAAATTACGTTGTCATTAGCGATTTAGTTACAAATCCCCCAAATCCCACACTCTGACATGGGTTCTTGGCAAAGTGATGCCACCTGCTGGTTCATTCTGACAACTGATGGCTGAATAAAGCGTCAGCAAAACCGCAAAATCTGTCATTTCCAATTCAGGAGGCATAAAATTTTACGAATTCTACAAAGTGATAAGAAACTGTAGTGTCGCTGCCTTGTGGTTAAAGGAGGAACTACTGTCCATTTAAACCAGACTTCATTTCATTTCACTATACCTGAGTGACAAATGTCTCTGCACACACACACACAGCAGTTGGAGTGCTAAAAACTACAAATGGTGATCTTTCAAGTCAAGACTAACTTCTAGTAGAGTGCAAAGAAAAACACACCTATGATACATTTTCCCCCCCTTAAGTATACCGGCAATAATTCACATAAATGTATAAATTCTCCCGATACCTTCATCGGCTGTATTTTTCATTACAGGTTTAAAAAAAAAAAAATCGATCAGTCTTTGCAAAAGTATGAAAGCCTGACGAGGTGGTGCCATTGATAGCGACAAAGAAAGGACTTCAGAGTGGAGAAAACCAATTAAATATCAAACTGCTTAGATCCTGTGTACCTCTAAACGTCCACGGAGAAACAAGTCACACTTCGCTTTTTCTTGCCATCAGCGAAGCTGCCTGACGTCTATTTTCATGCACTGTTCCTCCTACACTGATTACTTCACTGATTAACAGGACCATGTGTGTTTAGCGCTGACATTTGTACTATTTACTTTATCGGGTCATACGGGAGTACTAGCAATTCTCGAACGTTAAACTTGCGCCGCGGCAGAAAAAGGTCGGGCGTCGTACGAGTTTTAATATCAAGGGATCGTTTGAAACGAAATCACATTTCAGTACCGTAGAACGGAGGGATCTGGCAGATCAGGTGCGCGGTGAACACGACGTCGTACAACAGACCGGGGTTAAATCTGGAAATGGAAAGGATTTCAAACTAACTGGTTGGGTTACTAGGGTTCACTTGATATTATAGCCCAAAACACAACAACAACAACAACGCACAACGTCTCACCTTCGTATTTACTACTACCCAAAGCAAGCTACAGCAAGAATAAGATGCAGGCCAACCCGTATGCTTACAAACGTTCTCATTTTATCTGCAGTGTTGACATTCGTCTGCTTAGGAGAACGTAACACTCAAGCTGTACAAATGACACGTTAGGGAAAATGGGTGGGAACACAATCAATCTTTTGTTCATTTACAATCTAGGCAGCTGGGTGAATATTTGATTTCAGTGACCTGCAAGTCAGCAGAAGCCACAGCCGAACACTGCAGGCGCTACAGTTAAACCTTTCCTCGTGCTGAATGCGTCGGAAAATAAAAAAATACCGTCACGTGTCGGAATTATGAAGATTATCGTACGTGGCATGACGTGATGATTTTGGACACGTCAGCCAGCCCCGCGCAGATGGTTCTGGAGTATTAGTCTCAGCGTTGCTTTAAACGTACTCTTCTTTTAAAGTACTCCTACAAGGCTCGTTGTAAAGCTTTAGATGATCTATTATGAATGATAAATTGTTTAAGGAGTTTTTAAAGGTCCGATATTAAAATGGCTTAGAAACGCCTCCGAATCTTTCCTCTCATAAAGGACGCCAGGATTTATGAATATGCACGACGTGTACGGGTTACGTCGGAAACTCAAGTTTACGTGACGTGGGTTCAGTAGGATAACTGATGGAAATGCAAATCATTGTGTGACATAACGCTAATAATAATAATAATAATAATAATAGTAAGGATTATGCAAACCAATTTCAAACCGCTGTAGATTCAATTCATTTTTATTTGTGTAGTGCTTTTAACAATGGACCATTGTCCCAAAGCAGCTTTACAGAAATTTTGTATATATAGATTTTAAATGTATAAATTGATCCCTAATGAGCAAGCCAGAGGCGACGGATGTAGATGAAAATGCTTTTCATATGGAAATGGAGTTAGGAGTAGAGACGAGTGAAGAGTGTTGGGAACGTGCTACAGGTAGGATACGGTCTACCGCTTCCTGTGCTCGTCTTGGACTCATCCAGGTCAAAGTTTTACATATGGACATTTGTCGAGACTTTCTGTAATATTTCCAGAAGTAGAGGACAAGTGTGATAAATGCCATGGCTCTCCCGGTCATCTTGACCATATGTTTTTCTTCTGCCCTGATCTCCATGGTTTTTGGACTGGTTTCTTTACCATCATGTCCACTATTCTCAGAGTAGATTAAAACCTTGCCCACTGACTCGTATATTTGGGGTTCCCGATGCCTCGGTTCCAGTACGCTCTGTACAAAAAGATACGATCGCTTTCACATCCCTAATAGCAAGACGTTCCCTACTGTCCATCCATATATCTCCCAGTGACTAAAGGACGTGATGGGTTTTTTTTTTAAACTCGAGAAAATAAAGTATACGATGATTTTTAAAATAAATGGCAACCCTTTTTCATATTTTAAGGATCTAGACACTTCCCACTTGAATTTTTGTGCCTGTTGATGGATTATACAACATACACATAACCAGATATAGATACTGGTTAGCCACGATGAGCAGGGGTGGGGTGGGGGGTGTCGGGTGGGGGTGTTTGTGATTGCACTCTTTAATTTTGTTTTTCTTTTCTACGCTACGTATGTATGTATGTGTGTGTGTATACATGCGAGTATAACAAAAAATGAGAATGGTATTGTTGCTGTGTGACAGGAAGTATGTTTTCTTTCTCGATAACAATATTTTGGAAAAAAGAAAATGCTTTTCATTTACAATAGTAAAATAGATTTCTTCCAGTCAGGGAAAATCCAATTCTCTCTGCTTGTATTGCTGTATTTTTAATGTTTGTTGCGCCGGAGAACGCATTTTCGAGTTTCAAGATAGATGTTCCCTTTAAAGCTTTCCCTCAGGGGCTCAAACTTAACAACCCTCGTGTGCTGGTAAAATTTTATTTATTTATTTATAATACAGTACATAATCTATATAATACGCCACGAAAGTAACCATTTGGAGTCAGGTGTTTTTGTGTTGGTTTGATCGGAGCGGTTCTTTAAGATGTTCACTCACCGGATTCGGCGTGGGAGTCTGGCTTCAGCTCGCTCCACCATGGCTTAAAATTAAGATGAACTTGCCTCATCTCTTCACCTTCGTATAAATCCAACCTGTTAGGGATAAAGACAAGACTCAAACAAGATTGTGTCTGTGGAGCTCCTATGCATGTTCATGTCAGCTTAGACACTGCTGATGCACAACTGCGATTCTAATTCTGTGATTTTACAGGAAGTGTCTTTTCATCGGAATGTTTCTCAAATTTTCAGCTGCGAGTGTGTTCGGGGCTTGCGTTTACTCCAACAGTTTTACTGATTAGATTTAAGTATACATCCGTGATTTTTATTCTAAGAATAATCCGTGTGATTTTCTGTGAACCCTTTAAAGCTACAGTCAGGTTCCATAAGTATTTGGACAGTGACACCATTTTTTTTTGTCACTTTGCCCTTTTACACCACTGCAATGGATTTGAAATGAAGCAATCAGAGATGTGATTGAAATGTAGACTTTTAGCTTTAATTCAACGGCTTTACCCGGTTAGGATTTACAGACATTTTTTTTTAAGAGTCCCTCCATTTTCACAGGCTCAAAAGTAATCGGACAGTCGACTGATAAACGGTTTTATGGCCGGGTGTGGCCCGTTTCCCCGTTTCCTGTTTCCGGCGACGTAACATGATACTCCGGAACAGAAACAAAACAAAGGCACGTGTCCACAGTAAACGATGTCACGGTCGTCAACATCCGAAGAGCATGCGCTCGTGCACGTAGCTCGTGTTTTGCGCGCGCCCCCTCATCGAGGTCGTGACATTCGTGCGTCTCACTCTGGTTGCTAGACTATTTGGTCGCGTCATCAAACACGTCATTGTTCGGTCGAATTTATTCGGCCTGTTCACGTATTCACTTAGATTTTTTTTTTGCTATTTTCGGCCGGATAATTTCGGTTGCCGAACATTCGGTGCATCCCTAGTGTAGGGGTGTGCATACGTACGCAACTAAGTTATTGCAAGTTTTTTCGTTTTCGTTTTTTTCCCCATACAATTTTTTTTCTTTGTATACTCGCAAGTGCACATTAAAGACGACAAAGGTTCCGGCATGATTTACCTTTCTGTCGTTCTTGTACTGCACAAAAACCTGCCATTTTAACAGGGGTGTGTACACTTTTTATATCCACTGTAAACGAGGCCCGTTGTCAGTATTGATCACGTTTATGTCATTAGAAGCTGAAAGACTAACTTGCAGGGCAGTGTGCAGCATTGCTTAGCTTTTTTAATAGGTGTTTTGAAAATGTCCAATGGTGAGGTAAGCACTGATCGTGTACTATGACTAATCTTGACGTCGTAAAAACCATACAAGCAACCGATAAAAAAAAAAAGTAAGGCAGAAGTCTAGTGTGTAGATTCTCCACTTTTACCAACCGAAAAGACCAAAGTCCTGCCTTGTAGTTTTTTAATGGCTCACAAGCCTGAGATAATATTGACACAAATCGAAAGTAACCACTACCGGAAACAAATGATTCATTTATGTCGTACACTGGTTCTTTTGCTATGAGTAAACTGCCTGGGCGAATTTCATGAAAGTGTGGTCTGACTACAGCTTTAGCTGATAAATCATAGATCACAAACGCTACAGCTTTATCCTTCGGCACATTAACCATCTGCACAACGCGTATACAGCGTTAACTAGGCTTGTTCATAAAGGTTTCAACGCGAAGGACCGAGTGAAATGTCATGTGGGGGTCCGTGCTGTTCGGTGTCTCAGCGTGCGATGTCGGATCAGTAGATAATCGAACGACAGATACACTCACAGATAGTGGTCGGTACAGAATATGGTGGTCTCTGAATCCAAGCGATCAGATCTCCGCTCGGCAGGGGTGGAGTTTTCGGGGTCTTCCACATCGATCACTTCCGACAGCTCCTCCTGATCGGCACACGGAAGCAAACGTTTGTCGCTTAATGTTCATCGGTTAACTAATGACGCATTCGACTTAACCCAGAATTGTGAGCTCGTAGGTGTGGAAATTTTCAGCCTCTGCACATCTGAGCTACAAAGTGTTTGCTCGGTCTGAGCATAAAAAGCTCATGATCTTGCAACAAGACAGCCATCTCATATTAGTGGTACGAGTGATCTAAACAGTTCATGGACGGTACACTGAACTGTATTATAGTGCTATCATGTTATAGATTTAGCCAACTAATGTGTCTGTTGATTGACAATGTTGAGTAACACAAATGCTACTATAATTTCATTTAAAGTAGAGAAGTGGTACTTTAGTTACTGCTAATGGTGTGAGCAGTCAAGTTGATATGATGAACTCGGGGTTGAGGACAACTTCCTGACTTTATGAACAGGAATACCTAAAGAGCTGAGGGGGAGTTTTCTTTGTTTTTGCCAAGTTGGGTGTCAGAAGTTACAAGTTTCAGTCAAATGAACCAAGTGTGAATTGAAAATGTGACAAAGTGCTTCCAAAACTTCCAGTCCTGACAGTCTCGAGCTCAGAAGTGCTGCTTAAATGACTGAGATCACAGACAGTTATACGTTCTTTTTTTCCCCTCATGTTTTTATTCCCTTTATGTTTATTCTTTATACCTGTAGTCGAGAGAAAACCCCAGTCCTGAGGTTCCCGAAGCCATATTTCTGCAGCTTTTTCAGGTCTTCTTCTGAGGACTCAATGTATGGCTGCTGTTCTACCTGCCAATCAAAATCCTCTTCTTCATCTTTATCTTCCTGACATGGCTCGCTCATGCTGCATGCTCCTTTAAAGTCAGGCAGAGGAGGGAGAAAAAAAAAAACGAAAAAGTGAAACTCTGGCAACAAAGAAAAGACATTAGAGGAGTTGGAGTGACAGAAGGTCAACGCTTGGGACAGTGTTACAGTCGAACATACCAATCTCCTCCACCAGAGGTTGTGCAGACCTGGAACCTGTGGGGGCCAAGAGACTGGTCAGCATGTGCAGTCCCTCAAAGTGCTGTCCTGATGTCTCCTTAGGGACTCGCATTGTGAAGAGACCTACCACAAACACACACTCTTACTTCAAATGTACTGAAGATGAATGAAGGAACACATGTGCAATAATACTGGCAATAATTTTTTTTTTTTAATGCATTTGTACAAAAAATGTCAATATTGAAGTAAATCTGGTCATTTTGGAATAACAGCATTTTTGAAATCCAGTCTATACATATTAGACTATTGGGAACAGAGGAAAAGTTGCAGGGGTAAACTATTAACACTAACGCATTCGCAAGAGCTTACTCTTCATACGTAGCCAAGACTTTGCATGACCTTCTTCCTCATGTTGCCATAAATGCCAAGATGAATATAAATTCTGAGATTAATCAACAGTCCTTAACAGTCTACTTTCCCCTTATCAAATTCCTTACTCTGTCCAGCGTTTAAGGTTATTGTGCACGTCTAACAGCATTATTTTATCTATTTATTCAGCCTTTATTTAACCAAGAGGTGCCATGAGATTAAATCTCTTTTCCGAGGGAGACCTGGACGAGAAGGCACGCCGTTACGGAGTAACAAACTTAAAAGTCAAAAGCACAAAAACAAACATAAATTTACATAATACAAAAAAAAAAAAGCATAATACAAAATCCAGCTATGAATATCAGTTACACATTTTAATCAGAGCTTTAAACTCACCCACTGGGACACAGTGATTAAGCTGTAATGTGTTCTTGAAGATTATTCCATGACCAGGGCACAAAATAAGCAAAAGCCAAGAAACCATTTTCCCCCTAGTTCTGAACAAATCCTGGGTACCCTATCGAGCCTCCGTCTGGAAGAGCAAGAATCATAACTGCGGCTCATAGGTAACACAAGATTACACAAATAAGAAGGGTGTTTTCCCCATATAGCTTTGTAAGTAAAAACTGTACCTGTCTCCTTAAACTTAATGAAGGCCAAGAGAGCAAATCATCAAGAACACAATGTGACAGCGAACTACAGAGGAAGCAGCATGCAAATTCAGTATCTCATAAAAGTGAGCACACCCCTCACATTTTTGTAAATATTTGATGATATCTTTTCATGTGACATCACTGAAGAAATGACACTGTGCTACAGTGTAAAGTAGTGAGTGTACAGCTTGTGTAACAGTGTACATTTGCTGTCCCCTCAAAATAACTCAACACTCAGACATTAATGTCTAAACCGCTGGCAACAAAAGTGAGTACACCCCTAAGTGGAAATGTCCACATTGGGCCCAATTTTCCCTCCCCGGTGTCATGTGACTTGTTAGTGTTACAAGGTCTCAGGTGTGAATGGGGAGCAGGTGTGTTAAATTTGGTCATCGCTCTCACACTCCCTCATACTGGTCACTGGAAGTTCAATATGGCACCTCATGGCAAAGAACTCTCTGAGGATCTGAAAAAAAGAATTGTTGCTCTACATAAAGATGGCCTAGGCTATAAGAAGATTGCCAAGACCCTGACACTGAGCTGCAGCACGGGGGCCAAGACCATACAGCGGTTTAACAGGACAGGTTCCACTCAGAACAGGCCTCGCCATGGTCGACCAAAGAAGTCGAGTGCACGTGCTCAGCGTCATATCCAGAGGTTGTCTTTGGGAAATAGACGTACGAGTGCTGCCAGCATTGCTGCAGAGGTTGAAGGGGTGGGGGGTCAGCCTGTCAGTGCTCAGACCATATGCCGCACGCTGCATCTAATTGGTCTGCATGGCTGTCGTCCCAGAAGGAAGCCTCTTCTAAAGATGATGCACAAGAAAGCCCGCAAACAGTTTGCTGAAGACAAGCAGACTAAGGACATGGATTACTGGAACCATGTCCTGTGCTCTGATGAGACCAAGATAAACTTATTTGGTTCAGATGGTGTGAAGCGTGTGTCGCGGCAACCAGGTGAGGAGTACAAAGACAAATGTGTCTTGCCTACAGTGAAGCATGGTGGTGGGAGTGTCATGGTCTGGGGCTGCATGAGTGCTGCCGGCACTGGGGAGCTACAATTCATTGAGGGAATCATGAATGCCAACATGTACTGTGACAAACTGAAGCAGAGCATGATCCCCTCCCTTTGGAGACTGGGCCGCAGGGCAGTATTCCAGCATGATAACGACCCCAAACACACCTCCAAGACGACCACTGCCTTGCTAAAGAAGCTGAGGGTGAAGGTGATGGACTGGCCAAGCATGTCTCCAGACCTAAACCCTATTGAGCATCTGTGGGGCATCCTCAAACGGAATATGGAGGAGCACAAGGTCTCCAACATCCACCAGCTCTGTGATGTCGTCATGGAGGAGTGGAAGAGAACTCCAGTGGCAACCTGTGAAGCTCTGGTGAACTCCATGCCCAAGAGGGTTAAGGCAGTGCTGGAAATTAATGGTGGCCACACAAAATATTGACACTTTGGGCCCAATTTGGACATTTTCACTTAGGGGTGTACTCACTTTTGTTGCCAGCGGTTTAGACATTAATGTCTGTGTGTTGAGTTATTTTGAGGGGACGGCAAATTTACACTGTTACACAAGCTGTACACTCACTACTTTACACTGTAGCACAGTGTCATTTCTTCAGTGTTTGAGGTGATTCATTACACATTAACACTGAATTATTCCCTGCTTGTGCACTGGAGTGGGCCTGGCCTAAAAAAAAGGACAAAACAACAACAACAAAAGTGTACAGTAATAGTGCATAATTAGAACTGCCAACAGAAATGATCATGAAAAGACCTGTCAGCGTTCTGCCTGTCAGAGGAGACAATCAGTTAATAAGCATGATAAAGGCAGGGATAAGTATGGAGTGAGATAGGAGATGCAACTAGAGTATTACTTCTTATAGGATCGACTAAAGCTGTGGTGACAAGCACTACGTTTACACGTTCAGCAGTAATCTAATTATTGACCTTATTCTGAATAAGACAAGATTGTGATTAAGGTGTTTACACGAGTTGATTTTAGAATACTTCTTTCATGTTCCTGTTTTACGTGTTATAGAACATAGATCGATTAACACCACACGTCATTACGTCACCGCGTCACGCCATCCCCTCCAGAATGTCACGTATCGACATGCAGTTGGTCTTCGTTATGGAACCGTGTACAGTTTTGGGTGTTTCATTTTTAATTTTTACGAATGCTTCGAGTGCAGGTATTTATTTGTCATGCTGTACGTGCAAATAGACGTACTTACCACGTACTTACCTACTATATAGTAGCTGAGATACATGTATTTCTCCTACTATACAGTAGGTAAGTACGTGGTTTGGGACACAGGCGTGCTCTCTTGTTTGTTCCACAAAGCAGTCAAAAATAACAACAATGAATTAAATATGTGCAGAAATGTTTGAATTAGTTCCCTGCTGAGGTCGTCATGACTTCCTTTCACTTTCAGAAAATCCAAAAAGTATGTGACTTGACTAACGTCATGTAATGGCGGCGTACACGGATGCAACCGCAGTTCAGCGTTTTTATTAAATAGCTGGCAGACGCATCCAAAACGTGAATCAATAACCGGAACAGGAAACAGACAGAGGTCAGGCGACCAACGACGACCATATCAGGGTAATCCTAAAAAAAAAGGGAAACGGACCTAGATCGAGAAGATGAGAATCTCCGAACAAAAGACTTGGTACAAACAGGTGGCTAAACACTGAATACTTCGCGCTGAAGAAAGACATGAGGGTTTAATTACACAAACGAATCAAAGGGAAAACCAAGAACAGGTGCAAGTGATCGCAACATGTGAGGGATACACCAATGACAATACAGGGGAGAAAACAGGACATGAACCAAAATAAAACACACATGGCAAAGTAAAAAAAAAAAAAAAAAAAACCCTGACAACTACAGATGTCCAGACCTGTTCATATGACTATATGTGTACTTGCCAAGTTATTTTTTAAGAATGAATAAGTAAAGTATTTATTATAAATTCTGTGCCTGAAACTAACGCAATTCAATACTTCATTAAATGATGCTTACTCTAAAAATGTCACACCTTGTGGCTTTAATTTGATAAAATTCTCTCTGGGTGAGTTCTGAGACGTAGATTTTTGGCATCTCCACTGGCAAAATAACAGGTTGATTTAACCAGTGGTTCCCAAACGTCTCCAGGGCGAGGCCCCCCAAATGGTATGAACATTTGACCGAGGCCCTCCTTTTGCAAGATGTCTTTAAAACACATTCAAAATACAGACTTCTGAATATATCCCCCTTTTTTATTAATAATTACAAATTTACATTACATTATGAATTGATTGTGTTTGTGTGTGTGTGTGTGTGGTTGTCTGAGAGTGAGAAAGACAAAACATACTAGTGGGAGTGATGGGCTTGGTGGCTCCGACACAGTTTGTTGTGGCCCCCCGGGCGCCCCCTGGTGGCCCCTACTTGGAAAACCACTGATTTAACCTACTGTACTGTAATGTTTACTTTTTTTGATGCATATACTTTGGCATCATCACTACTGTGCATATGCTATAAACACAAATTGTACCCTGCTCGGAGATCCAGTTCCAAAGTCTAATCTTCTTTTACTACATTAATCTAGAAGGTGAGCTTTGACTGGGCGTATCCGCCTTTGTCACCTGTTTACCAGCGTTACGATTCTTTGGCTGATGGAATCATCTAAGACCATCTAATCCAATTTATCTGTTTATATTTGTCCTCAGTTTGCTGCTAGGGTGTAGAAAAATGTCCCTCTGGTGCTCTTCAGTCTGGGGATCGTACTAGTACAGTACTGTTGAAGAAATCTGAGGCACTCCGGAGGGCAATACACTTTAACAGCCTTTAATATCACCTGGCATTTCAATCATAAATAGTTAAAAAATCAAACAAACAAACAAAAACACATTCCTATGTGTTTCAGGCATTAAGGCCTTCATCAGGGCAAGTCATACTTTTTTAAAATTTATTACCTGAACGCATCCTCAGATTTCATCGACAATACGTATCTAATTTATACCGTTTTTCAAGCATTAGACTAAAGACTGAATGACTAATAAACAGTAAATAAGAATGAAATGAGTTCCAATGATGTTGTTTCTGTGCCGAACGTGATGTTGGACTTTGCTGGCGCGGGAGTGGTGGAACCCCGTTCTACAAGCAACAATCTGCATGGAAGAGTCATCAGAAGGAAACCTCGTGCGTGACCTCAGCACAAAAGTGAACATCTGATGCGTGCAAAACAATGTCTAGATAGGAGAGAGGCATTTTGGGAACATCTGCTGTAGACTGATGGAGCAGAAATTGGTCACAATCACCAAAGGTATGTGTGTGTGTGGGGGGGAAATACCTTGACAACTATTAAGAATGGAAGTGGAGACTTTTTTTTTTCCCCCTCAAACATTAAGACTAATAGGTTCAAATAATGCTGTTTCTCTGCTCTTTATCTTTCTGATATCTCTGAGTGCAAAGAAACATTACAAACCTAAGAAATAATACAGACTTCACTAGCACCGCAGCATGTCTCTGGCTAAAAAGAAAAGTCCTCCCGACAACGAGAATGATGTTACCTTTATCAATGTCAAATGAAGCCTTTTCTCTTCCATCTTGGACTATCCTTCCAGGCAGAGTCAACCTGTACGGACAAAAAGAAATATCAGAATTACGTGGCGAACGTGAAGTAAAAATGGAACGGGTTTAGCTTTGTGCTATAACCGTCTAACATTTCTCTTTCTGCTTTGATTCGGCTGAAAAGTTTATCACGAAACACTCATCTTCGGGACGGTCACCTGAGAAAATAGGGCTTGGCGTAAAATTTGAAGTCCTCTCCATCTACGTCGATGTCGAACTCGGATGTCCTCGTGTACGGAACGCGGATAACCAGCGTAAGGAAGTCGGAGTCTTGACTCAGCTCGAATGCCGGTGTTATCATGCTGTGTGCCTGAAACTGCTCAGCTTCTGAGTGGCTGAAAGAGTGAAAACGAGTCATTCACAGCTTTATCAAGAACGCCATGCTGAAGTACTCCTGCAGTAATATGCATTTCTGCATACACTGCCATATCTACTGGTCCAAATATCACCCTGATCGGTACTTGTACCATATTCTGTGTCTGTATTCAAGAATCACGGCGCGTTCTACCGAATCCATGTCGTTACAGGATATGGCCTGGGATCTACACTAGGTAGAGTTTTCTCACTTTCGCTTATGTACGAAGACACTCCACTAAGTGTTTTTTTTCCCCTCGGTATTTTCTCTAAGTATTGCCCAAGACAGAAAACGTCCAAAAGGACTTGACAGAGAAGCAACCATTCTGGAGGATTTACGTGGGTTAGTGTTATCCTAGTCTATGTATAACCTACATTCATACTATGCCTGTGTATCGTACTACCGCCTAACAATGTGTGAGCAGCAAAAGCTATGTATGGAATGTTTACGTGCACATCATGCAGACATTACAATGGTTCTAATTCCTATAAAGATCACGTATCGTGCACAAATTGGACATAATCGTTACGGACATCATTTTTGGTAACTTTTATGAACAGATCTACACGACAGGCCAAAAGTTTGTTATGTATTGAACAACCCATTGCATTCCAAAAACATGGGATGCTCTCGCTTTGCTGCTGGGAAGGCTCTCCACTAGATTTCAGCACATGGCTGTGGATGGAAAGCGATGCCAGGCAAGAAAGGCTGGTGCGCAGCCGCCGTCCCAATTCATCCCCAAGGTGATCAGTGGGGTTGAGGTCAGCGCTCTGTGCAGACCACTCGAGTTCTTCCGATGCAACATTGGTAAGCCATGACGTCATGGGGCTTGCTTTTGCTCGGGGTCTTTATCATGCTAGAACTAGTTTGGGCTTTTTAGTTCCAGTTCCAAGACATTCTAAACCAGTGGTTCTCAACCCGGGGGCCCGTGGAGAGATCGGAAGGGGGGCAAAAATTGTTTTCAAGAAAAGAAAGAAAGAAAGAAAAAAAAAACCAGACAGGGCATCATTTGTGTACTCGGTGTATTTTCAAGTAGAGTGTACATAAATGAAAAACCCCGCGTTCCCTCTCCCTCTGTGTTTTCTTTTTGCTGAGGAGAGGCGGAGCTTAGCCCGCCTCTTATCTAGCAGTCAATGCAGGCCAGTTTTGCCAACTTAGCGACGTTTCAGACCCTTTTAGCGAGAAAAAAAAGTGCCTAACGATAAATCTACCGACTTTTAGGACAAACCTCAGGAACTTTCCAAACATCACCAGTACTGTCCTGCAAGCGCGAGGTCTTGCTTTCCCGCTGCACTCTCACCCCTCTCTACGTCTGCTCTGTTCGGTGAGGGCCAGAGAGCCGGAGATTTAACAGTGTCGTGGATGACGAGACGCGCCCTTCGTCCCCTTTTACATCCTTCACACGCGCATGTTTTTAGGACGCGAGACGAATGGAATGCAACATGTTTTACATGTAAAACAGCCCGCGTTATTACAGCCTAGTTCTCCTGTTCAAAATAGTTCTGGTGCTCAGAAACAACTCATCTCATTCACGTTCCAAAAGTTTTAAAAGTTATGAAGAGTAATAATTTTAAAAAAGCTACATCTTTATCTATCTATCAAAACACATTATAAGTTATATATTACAGATTAAGTTATATATAGATAGATTTTATATAGAATAGATCATCATTATACGTGGTCTCCTCCAATATGGGGGGGGGGGGGGGGGGTGCCACATGACAGGGGAGGCTTGGGGGGGTTTTAGTTACGAAAGGTTGAGAACCTGTGCTCTAGACAATTGTCAAATACCACTTATAGTGCACAATATAATGGACAATTCAAAATATCCACAAGACCTTGTACTGGATGTTTATCTCGTACTTGCGTGTGTTCTGCTAAGCGAAGTTCTACACCATTCACTGAGCAGCGCTATGCTGTTATTTTATTTATTTTAACTGTAATCCTGACCAAAAAAAATAATAATAATTGTGTTCATTTATTTAAGGTCGTGTTTGTCAAATCGGGTTCGATTTCTTTTTGCCTAATTCAAATAAATTAACAAGAGTACTCTGTTTATTCCAGAGGACTTAGGCTTGGTCTAATCCTCATCAAACATCCGAGACAGCCTACTTCAAGCCGTGAGGCTTTATCGTGTAGTGTTAACGCAATTTACAACTCCATCTGGTGTCTGTTCAGGACGCCAGCATATAGAGTGGAAGGGCCGTAGAAGCAAGTTATTTCACACTCCTACACTACTACTGCCAGACGGGGAGATCACACTGTTCAGCCACAGCATGGTGTGCTACAGTACAACTGCTGCTGACCACAAGGTGGTGGTGAAAACGGCCTTTCACTCTTAGCCACATGCTACATCTGTGACGAGGGTGACGTGTGCAAGACGTGCATCGGCATTAGAATACATCAGGACACCGAAGCTGTGCTCGTCTGCACCACGGCCATCTGCCTGTCATAAAGCCGTATATGCTACCCTGTGCTACGCTTTTTCACTTTGAAAAACTCATTTTTACAATATTACACTGGAACCTATAAGGTCCGGCTCATAGGTGTGTGAGACATTGGGCAAAATGTGTCTAAAATATGTGGAGCCACAAACGTTAATCTTAACCGACGTTGTCCACATTCTCATTCCAGAAGTTACTAAATCATTTCCTAATGCACTGCTGAGTGCTGAGGCACTGCTGTACACGTTCTCTGAATCTTGAACAGAAATTCAGTCTGAATTTTATTATTTTAGTGTTTAGCGGTTAGCACGTTCGCCTCCAGGGTCGGGGGTTCGATTCCCACCGTGGTCCTGTGTGTGCGCGGAGTTTGCATGTTCTCCCCGTGCTGCGGGGGTTTCCTCCGGGTACTCCGGTTTCCTCCCCCAGTCCAAACACATGCATGGTAGTCTGATTGGTGTGTCCAAAGTGTCCGTAGTGTATGAATGGGTGTGTGAGTGTGTGTGTGATTGTACCCTGCGATGGATTGGCACCCTGTCCAGGGTGTACCACGCCATGTTCCCCGGGGATAGACTCCAGGTATTGCGTGGAGTTTGCTTGATTTTCCGTTCATTTCTGCCTTCGCAAAAATCACTCAATCCTGGAGGGACTGCTTACGTCTTTACACATTATTGGTATTATTTAACCTTATTTATTCCACAGCTCGAGTGAATTCTTGAACCGGATTAGTCGGAAGGTGTGTGTTATTTCTCGGAGAGTAGCTCCAGCTTTAGCATGAACGATAGGTTATTATTATTATTATTATTATTATTACGTTATTGTTTCTATAGTAACATCTCATACACAAGAACTTGTACGGCAGGCGCTCCATAAAGACTAATAATAAATGGATTAAAAAAACATGACATGGTGATGTTTTTGTTCTGAGACATGTATTTAACATTTATGGAAGGAGGTTCAGTTGTAAGTGAATCGCAAAGTTTTTGAGAGAGAGACAGAGAAAGAGAGAGAAACTTTTTATGTGGTTATGACGAGTAGAATAAAACACTTCAGATTTTGCAGTTATACAAATATAAAGCGCTTCAGGGTGTTAACGGCACTCCACTTCACTTCACGCTACATCACGCTACCCTTATTTTGTTTTAACCACATGGTCCATCGCATGTTATTATTACATGCCACGCAGGCACCCATGCACTGATATGCCTTATCTTAAACATCTGTGTGTAGACATAAAATGACAACGCCTGTTCACCATGCAACAATAAGCCTTAGATATGAGGGAATGCCATAATGAATATGATCACATACCGCTGCAATCAAAATGATTCAAAACCCCAGTGCAAATCAGGTTTATTGTCAAAATGTACAGACTTCCAGCTGTTTGCGATGAACAAATCAAACAAAAGCGACTGAAAGAGTTCAACACGACGAACGCTTCAAGCGGTTTCCCCAAATTCATCTGAAAATGCAACTTATAATGACTTCTCCAGTCTCAAAATTATTCCACCCCTTCATGGCGAGCATCGAGTGATGTGTCGTTCATGAACGATTCATTCATTTTGAACGAATCTTTAATATGACCCGGGAACAACGAGCTGTCTCAGAGAGTGAGTCGTTCATTTTGTGTTGACCGCACATGCGCAGCAACATCCCCATCCTCCCTGTACAGGAAACAGAAATGATTCGTTCACCTCTCGAGTCTTCGGGTTCGAGTCGTTCGTCCGTCGCGTCACAGCCCCACCGCATCGCTCAGCCTATTCACGTGATGCACGGACGACTCTAGCCCGAACTCTAGCACGTGAACTAAACATTTCTGTTTCCGGGGAACAGACGTGACAGAAGAAAGAAAGAACGAGTCGGATCGGGAGGTGAGGTGAACTAACAGACTGCATACCCTGAAGACCTAATGCTAAACTATTAATGAATCTTTTCTGTTTCTCATAATTCGGCCTTGGCTGCATTAGCCTATAGTTCATTTTTTATTCGGAAGGTGATACGCGTTTGTCTAAGTACTACTGTAAATGTGTTTTGGAATTTAACATGTAGCTTTTAACTACATTCTGATGAAATGAACGAAATGACTCCAAAAAAAAAGATTCGTTCATTTCACTGAACGAGATTCAAAGATCAGCAAAACGATCCAAACTTCCCATCACTACTGTACTCTGTTCGACACATGTGAATCGAAGGGCGCTTTGGCTGAATGCGCGCTGTGATGACGTCACACGACGCGTCTCGGCCCAAATCCGCCGATTTCGAAAAACTGCAAGCTCCTCTGAATATTGCAGCGTTTCCTTGATTTTGCGTTCGTTTCGGCGATCGCAGAAACGGCTAGAGTTACTCCTGCTGCTACCTGGGCATCGCACTGTACCACTTCCAGGTTCAACGAGGGAAATATTGCCACTCTCAGTAGCGTGAGTGAGATAATTGGTCACATATACATTAGAGCACAGTGAAATTCTTTACTTCGCATACCCCAGCATGCCAGGAGCTGGGGTCAGAGCGCAGGGTCAGCCATGATACAGCGCCCCCTGGAGAGCAGAGACGGTTAAGGGCCTTGCTCAATAGCCTTTAAGGGCTTGATCCCCTAACCTTCCGATCAGTAACCCAAAGCCACCACATGTCCAAACACCTTTCCATCTGAATGGTAGAGAACGCAGGATTCAAAAACACATCTAGGGCAACAGAGCGTGACTGACGGTGCAGTTAGGTAAGGGCACAATGAGAAAGTGCGCCCCCTTGTGACCCACACCTGTAACAGCATGGGCGTGTCTCATTTTTGCTACAGTATAATGTACAGTATGTGAAAAGGCCAATGACGAATATTATAATCAGTTGCAAATGGAACCCAAAGGATAATATTAATTCTGGCGATGTTGATTTCTGCTGTATCGAGAACGCACAGTATCGAGACACCCCCATATCGAGACACCTGGTGAGGTGAATTTGGAATAATTAAGCGCACTTGTAGGGTTATCTAGATCCAAATCGCAACCTTGGATTGCTAGCTAGCCGTAAATGCTTAGATACAATGAATAAACTCGAAATTAGCCACGTCATCAAGCACAGAATATAAACAGTATGAGATTTACGCTAAAAAACAAACAAACTTTTGGCTGCTTCGTGAGCTAGCTATAACGCTTTAGCATCAGCGTATTATGGATGAAAAAGGTAATCTTATTAAAAGTCCATAAGCGAGAAAAAAGCCGCAAACAGGCTGCTTCCTTGCTACAAACAGAACCATGCGACACCTACCTTAATATCCCAGGTAAAAAGTCTCAAGTGTGGAAAAATCACCGGAACACATGGCCCAGTTCCTGTGTTACACAGCGTCCAAGGCGTCCTATTCCCGTAATACTTCAAATAAAAACGCGTTAAAAAATGAATTAGGACACGGAAAAGCCGTAACTCTGACCTCCTGTATGTAAATCTGTATACGTGTAAAATTGTCAAACGGAATGAGTTATATTGATCTCGCGTAATAATTCGTTGAGACGACTAAATTCTGACATCAGTGTGATAGCATTTTCGATAGGCCGGAGTTTTTGCTTCATTACGGTAAAGCGGCGATGCCCCGCCTCCCTCGGGAGGGTGAATTCGTGGACGGTCCGCGCGCTAAGCTGAGCTGGAGACTTGGCTCGCGTTCACAATGCGAGCCGAGGGAGCATGGCAGCGCTGGAGGAACACTCTCTGATCACGCGTTCGGACCGCTAGCTGGCCAGGTCAATGCGTGGCCAAGTGCACGGAGAACTTTTCCACCATGAGAATTCACTGCAAAATCGTGTTGCTCGCGGTGTGCCTCGGAGTTTTCCTACTTTTCTACTTTTTCGGGGGGAATGTCGGGGACGAGCCCCCGCCGCTCAGGCACGTTGAAGAGGACCACAAACTTTCCACTTTTCCATCTGCGTCTGGACTCGGGAAAATAGTTTCGGTCGGAGTGGTGAAGCCTCCCGAGCCTCCAAAACAGATCCGTCCGAGTCGGAGAGGAGGAGGAGGAGGAGGAGGCAATGCCAGCGCTAAGCTTAGGTAGGACATTCTTCATCATTATTCCTGCTCGTGCTTCTGCTGCTGTAGTTCAGTAAGCGTGTAAGAAAAGGGCACCATCACAGCTCCACTCGTGTTCACGCGCGTGTCTGTGTGCATCATGCCCGAACACGGGCAGTCTCACGGGATTAGGTTTGTGTTTGAGTCCGGTGTGACGCTGGGGTTGATCAGACCCTCTCCTGAAGCTGATCTACAGGCAGCCGTTCCTGAGCACTGCCGAGAGACCAGCTGCATTCAAGGACGTTCATGAGCCCGGTGTGCGGCTGAGATAAGCGGCATTAGCGCCCTGCACTCACGGGCCAGTGCTTAAGCGGCTTTTTTTTCAATGCAATTATTCAAATAAAATAAAAATAAAAAGATCTGATGGATTTGTCTGTCAAATGTGGCTTTAAAAAAATCGTTTTGCTTTCTAGTTCATGAGTGAAGACGTGGTGTCGTGTTATATAATGTGGTGTGGCAAACTGATGTCTGGCATCAATCCCCACTCATGCCAGTATTCATCCATCCATACATCCATCCATACTAACTAACAAACAAAATCAGACATCCATCCATACAAACTAACAAACAAAATCAGACATCCATCCATACAAACTAACAAACAAAATCAGACATCCATCCATACAAACTAAAAAACAAAATCAGACATACATCCATACAAACTAACAAACAAAATCAGACATCCATCCATACAAACTAACAAACAAAATCAGACATCCATCCTAACAAACAAACACAATCAGACATCCATCCATACAAACTAACAAACAAAATCAGACATCCATCCATACAAACACAATCAGACATCCATCCATCCATACAAACTAACAAACAAAATCAGACATCCATCCTAACAAACAAACACAATCAGACATCCATCCATCCATACAAACTAACAAACAAAATCAGACATCCATCCTAACAAACAAACAAAATCAGACATCCATCCATCCATACAAACTAACCAACAAAATCAGACATCCATCCATACAAACTAACAAACAAACAAAATCAGACATCCATCCATCCATCCTAACAAACAAACAAAATCAGACATCCATCCATCCTAACAAACAAACAAAATCAGACATCATCCATCCTAACAAACAAAATCAGACATCCATCCATACATCCTAACAAAATCAGACATCCATCCAAACAAACAGAATCAGACATCCATCCATCCTAAAAAACAGAATCAGACATCCATCCATCCATCCAAACAAACAAAATAAGACATCCATCCAAGCTTCTATTCAGACTTCCATCCAAGTATCTATTCAGACATCCATCCAAACAAACAAAATCAGACTTCCATCCAAACAAATCAGACATCCATCCAATCAATCCATCTATTCGTAGCATCTATAGTGTTAAATGGCGAAACACTAGAAATCTCAGGAGCCATCTCCAGGCATGTCACCCAGCATGTGAAGTTGTTTTTGCAAAGTAATATTTTTATTTATTTAATTTAATATGTAGGTTTTTAAACATATTATTCAGGTTATTGTCCTACTTGTCTTTCTTTCAAAGTTTTATAGGCTGTATTGAGTTGTTTCACTGACAGAATTGCTCAAATAAACGTGCACATTTTGTTATGAAACAGACGTCTGAGCCTCATTTAATTTTTTTTTTATTTTTAGGATTTATTTAATATATGTACACAGCTGCAATCACATGATTCAACCCCCATTGCAAATCTGGTTTATTGTCAAAATTTACAGACTTCCAGCTGTTTTCAATGAGCAAATCAAACAAAAGCGATTGAAATAGTTCAACAATGACTACGTTTACACGGACAGCAGTGATCTTATTATTGACCTTATTCTGAATAAGACAATATTGTGATTAAGGTGTTCGAGTTGCTTTTAGAATACTCCTGTCATGTTCCCGTTTTACGTGTTATAGAACATAGATCAATTAACAGCACACGTCATTACGTCACCGTGCCACGCCGTCCGACGTCCCTCCAGAATCTCACGTATCTACATACAGTTGGTCTTCGTTATGGAACCGTATACAGTTTTGGGTGTTTTTATGTAAAATTTTTACGAACGCTTCAAGTGCGGTTAATTATTAGTCATGCTGTACGTGCTAATAGACGACTGCCTGAAGCCGTGGGCTGCGTCCAAATCCATGTACTTACCTACTGTAGATGCATGTATTTCTCCTACTATATAGTAGGCAAGTACGCGGTTTGGGACGCAGCCGTGCTCTGTTGTTTGCCGTCAGACGGTTGAGCGCTGCCGTGTGTGATCGTGTCCTTTTATAAAATGCGGTGAAAACACTCACTCGAGGTTAACAGTGTGATTAAGGAGTGTATATGTCTGTAACGCACGTCAATAATGCGACTAAAACAGGAACACTCCACACGTCTTCGTTTGATTTGTGTTTACTTCGAGTATGACTTTAATCAGATTAAGGTCATCAATAATCTCTGTTTATATGCTAGTTTCTTAATCAGAGTGTTTTCTTAATCGGGTTCATATCGGATTATTGTTGTCCATGTAAATGTACTGACAACGAACGCTTCAAGCGGTTTCCCCAAATTCAACTGAAAATGCAACTTATAATGATTTCTCCAGTTTCAAAATTATTCAACCCCATGAGAATCCCTCACAACAGCACAAATATGCAACACAGGTGTTGTCTCAAGCACACCCGATGCTAAACCAATCAAGGGCTTCATTAGTTGCAGCAGGTGTGCCTGAGCTGGAACAGATGAAATACCTGAACTGGCTAGGGGTGGAAAATGTATGAAATACCTGGACGGGGCTGAACAAGGAAGCTATCAATGGCTGCAAGCAGATTTCTGAGAAGGCAGGTTGTGAAAAACCATTTTCACAATAAACCTGATTTGCAATGGGGGTCGAATACTTTTGATTGCGTGTGTGTGTGTGTATTAGGGCTGCAACTTTTCATAATCGATTAGTTGGCCGAGTATTTTTTTTAAAAAATTATTTATTTATTTATTTTTGATTAATCGGTTCGGCGGGGCAAACTTTCAGTGCCTTTTTTTTGTTTATTTAAAATAAAATCCACAAACTGAGTGTTACAAATATAAATTCAGACTAATACTATGCATAATTTTTTATGGATGCACAAAAAGCACCGAATTAAACTCCAGTCCTAAATTAATAAGAAAATCTCAGTTTCACTGGACCTTCTGGTTTCTTTTACTCGCTGCCTTTCGATATATTTTATTTGTTTACTTTTGATCATAACGTTTCAATTAGACATTACGGATCTTACTCGCGCTACACTCACTGTATCACCGTGTCTGCATCGCGTGTGAGGAGCAGCACGGGCTCATTACTAACGATTCACTTCCGTTATAATAAACGACAGAAGTTACACTGCAAGTGCACAAATACAGCATATAATGACAATAAACTAGAATTAAACTAAACCTTTTAAGCAACTCGCGACCGCATCACTGTCATGCTTCCGTGCTCCACAAACTCCGCTTTATAAAGTTTATTAATCTTCTCTGCGGTGTTTAATATAAAATGCTCCCTGCCTTAGAGGACTTGGCGGTCGCACACTTTCTTCCTCAGTCACGTGACGATTTCGCCTCCGTCTGATGAGGACTGAGGTCATGTTGGGAATAAAAGATAACGCTGACAGAAACAGTAAACTGAAGAAAGTCAGTTTCGGTGACTCTGAGGCTAAAGCTAGCGGCGTCGCATTACGTGCGTGTGACGTCAAGCGCCGTCGACTAGGAAGTGGATCATACTTCCGGTTAGTAAAAACCCGCTAGTGTTCCATTTGAGATGATATTACCTTTCTGAAATTCATACACTAGACGGTAGAGTACATAGTGCATAGTGTAAGTGTACAGTACGTCATTTGGGACACAACTTTAGTGTTTACTCTCTGAAGCGTGTTTTAAATCTACCCCGTGCCACGCACAGTTGCCCATGATTTCCGTAATCGAATATTATCCATTAATTGTTGCAGCTCTAAAAAATAATATATTATACTGCTCACCTCGGTGGTTTGGTCATTAAGCGCCGCAGTGGTAAAAAGCTGCCACCGTCACAGCCCTAGTCTTGTGAACTATATGTAAACATCTGTTATGTGAAATAGCTTCTTCACGGCAGTATAAATATGTATATATATATATATATATATATATATATATATATATATATATATATATATATATATATATATATATATATAATTAATTATTATTTTATTTATTTATTTATTTTTTTCTTCTTCCAAATGATCATTTGCGGATCCACCTTTTTTGAGCACAAATGTGTGAGTTCTTTTCTCCTGGAGGAGGGGCTGTGACCCCTAGAAATCCAGGCCTCATGAAAGTTCATGTAAGCATAACACACACTGAAGGGTCTATTTATCAGAGTATTATTGTGATGAGGCCTGACCCGAGGTCACCTTGGGAAGGACTGGCTCATTTCCGAAGGACTCCTGTGAGCTAAGCAGAGAAAGGCAAAATCAATGATCGGCTTGTTCAGTCTAATTGAGTGAGCCTGCTCCCTTGTGACTGGTTTTGATTGGAATGCCGTTATCCATTCAGCCAGCCGCTGCCTTCATTCAGAGCGCTACAAAAAGGAGCAATTGTGAGCTTTTACTGGATTAAACGAGGCTGAATCAGTGGTGTTGTTTTCCTCCGATGCAGGCGTCCGTGTGCATATGTCCTTGATATGATGTGTGTAACTTAACATATCGCTCTACAAATACAGCAGTACTCACAAACAGGAAATGGTTCAACAGGTATTGTTTAGTTGGATTTTGACCTTCCTCTGTGTTTCCTCACACACGGCACAACTATCACTGCACCCACATGGACACTCTTTTGTTACCAGTGGAAAGTGTCAGTCTGAGTAAATCTTATACACATGGGTAGGACAAGGAAGTGCTATTTGGAAAATTCCACTCACAATAAAAAAAAAAAAAAGGCGGGGGCAAAATAAATGACCTGTTTGATTTAGTTATGATTACTTCTCACAGTATTTTTTTTTTTTTTTTTTTCCGTTTTACGCTCATCCTCCCTCGGACAGACTTCCTGCCTTACCGGGCTGCGACTGACAAACAAGTCCCAGATGAGGCATCGCATCATTTCCCCTGAGCTACTGTCGAGTTTTAGAAAGAGGTGGAGGGTGTGTATGTGCTGATGAGCTAAAATCCAGGCTGTTTTAAAAGCCCTTTGAGTGGTGTCTCAAATTCTTGACAAAAACAGATGTACTAGCTGAAATGTAATCGGAATTAAAGAGACTCCAGTGAAAGATGAAGACGATGATTCAGCAGCTATTGAGTGAGAAACTATGCCCGAGGGTTAAGTATTTACAGATTTAGTGTAAGTTTAAATGAATGAACTGTGTCGATGGTTTACGTGAAGGTTTAATCTGGAAGCTGTACTAATGCACTCTAGGCTTCTTTGGAAAGCTTCCTAAAGGCATTTTACTCGGAACCATGTCACAACCCTTTAAGGCTGCTAGATTGAGTTTAAACTGCCGGTTGATTAATATATTTAACCAAATGTTTTTGTAGCTACTTAGCGGCTTTTAACAATGCGACTTATGGTGTTCCTGTCACGTCATTATCCTGTATTATTTATTCATGGGCCATCAGCCTTAGTCAAATTTAATCAACTAAGTAGAAAACGTCCGGACTGAATGATAAACCGTCCTTGAAAGATTCTTCATAGGAATTTTGCGTTACACCGTAACAGGGAACTCTACTGAAGGCCTCGAATTCTTATCAGTTTAGTACTCATGAGAGGACGCCAGCTCGGGGAAGGAGCTCCGAGCGTTCCCGCTGGATTAGGTTCACTGAAATTGGAGATCTGGTTTAATCCTTTCATGAGGTAAGACTGCGCTGTTCTTTTGGCTGATATTTTCCTCCCAGCGAGTTACAGAGTTCGTGATGGAGTTTGCCAGAACGATGATGAAGCAACGAAGCTGTGCTGTCGGTTGTATACATCTCTTCCACGCAAGAACGCCTTGTTATTGATGTATTGTGCTGTTCTTATCGCTAGTAGGAGTGAGCGATATGACAAAATATCATATTAGGATTCATGAAGGAGTTTCAGTGGTGCACTATGTATCGTGATGTAAAGGTTTGTACACAAACTACCAGCACTACAGTAGTGTTGCGCTTTTTTTTTTTTAATGTTTCATGATCCTTTATTTAACGTTAACAAAAAGAAATATTGGAATAAGTGATAGAAACACCGAAAAGGAGAAACAAAATGTGCATGAATCAGTACGTTTACATGAAGTTTGGATCTTTTATTTACTTTCATATTTATAAGTAGTTAATATGGCCCTGTGTGTGTGGAGTTTGCATGTTCTCCCCGTGCTGCGGGGGTTTCCTCCGGGTACTCCGGTTTCCTCCCCCAGTCCAAACACATGCATGGTAGGCTGATTGGCGTGTCTAAAGTGTCCGTTGTGTATGAATGGGTGTGTGAGTGTGTATGTGATTGTGCCCTGTGATGGATTGGCACCCTGTCCAGGGTGTACCCCCCCTTGTACCCCGCCTTGCTCCCTGGGATAGGCTCCAGGTTCCCCGTGACCCTGAAAAGGAGTAAGCGCTATAGAAGATGGATGGATGGAAGTAGTTAATATATATTCATATTTATTTCATTTTAAAAAGTACAGTACATTTTCCTGGTTCAGTCAGTACTGTTTATTTTTGTAAGAAAGTTCAATATTTTATTTGAGTGTTCAGAATCAATTTTTAAAACTATCTGTTGATTAATCGTTGATCAGGTAGGTACAGCCCGCTCGGTTATCGTTATCTGTAAACTCCACTATCGGTCGACCTCTAGTTGGAACGCCACTCGTCCGATCAAATTGGTGGACTGGAACTAACCGTTGTACAGTGAATGATTTGTTATTAAGCCTGCTTTGCCTTACAGTCAGAGCTACTGTTCACGTGAGCTGTGAGAATCCAGCAGTGACATGATGTGTAAACATGTTCACAATCACAGTATTATCCAGGGTATCATCAGGTGTCGAGGTTTCTCTTACTCACTTTATCAAATAACTAATCTACGTTTATAAAAAAAAAAAAAGTTTTATGTCATTCTAAGACCTTTTATTCGCAAAATAAAGAAAAATCTCTGAGCTATGTATTCAGAATAGGGCATGTTTATCTTGTTCATTTAGGCAGGCATGAACACACTATCCTTTTTTTATTATTATTTTTTTTAACCAAATAGCAAATGAACCAAAAGTATCAAATGAGTCAACAAACAGTAATAAGTGGCGTAAGTGAAATGAAATACTCTATGTTGTGGCAGATTATCATCATACCTAATGATGTTTTCATGGTGCACATCACTCCCACCTCTACTGTCGTGGCATTTGTGGCTTTCTGTTACTTACTCGGTGCTAGTGTTAGTAGCACTCCTAAACACTTGCTCTAAACATCATCGTTCTGTTCTTCCTTCATCTTATTTTCCATTCGGAGGAAACTTGTTCTGTTTAGGTTTTTTTTTTTTTTTTTTAAACTGTCGGCTGCTTTAATAGCTGGATGCTTGGCTTGTTTTCTGCCACCCTTTTAAGTTGCTTCGCATGCATATGCATGAGTCACCCGCATTATTGAAGTTTACTGGTGAAACACAGCTGGATCATCAGGTTTGTTGTGCTGGTTTGAGTGTTGTGTAGTATCACAGAACACATTAAACTGCTCCTAAAGATGTGTTTTAAACAAATGCTGTTTGTTGTCAGCGGGGATTGCGTTACGTCCTTCCCCTGGAGGCAAATGTACCGGTTCATGGCAGGCACATTACGTAGAGTCAAAAACATGTCATCTCTCTCTCTCTCTCTCTCTCTCTCTCTCTCTCTCTCTCTCTCTCTCTCTCTCTCTCTCTGTCTGCTCCAGATTTTCTCTGCACTCAACCTAAGCATCCCAATGAGTTGTGACTCTACTCACTCCAATCCTTAGCATGAACTCAACTTTTCTGCTTTTATTCACCAGCATCTACAGCCAAGAATGGCAAGAAAAATCAAGCTTGCACAGGCAAGACTGAGATTGTGAAGTGGAGGGGAAAAGTGTTAATTCAGTTGGCCGTGCGAGACGATTTGCTGTGGAAAAAGCCCGCTGAAAAATGCTGGCTGGACTCCCATGTTCAGAGAGAGGATTTGCTCTGCTTGGAATGCATGCATTCATTTTTCCTATCTTTTCTTCTCAAAGCATTTTAGCTCAAGGCTGCAATGCCGTTTGAGGCACTTGCTTGTTTCAAAAAGCCTTGGTTCAAGAAAGTCTAAGGTGTTTATTTTTACCCTGTCCTGTAATAGCAAGGTATCACCCGATTATTACCTGCTGTATGCATACACCCATTAAAAAGGACTTCTATTCTTTCTCCGCCCTCTTAACGTCATGCTAAATGTTTCCAGATGTGCTGAATCGGCCTGTGAACGTTCTGTGCTGCTAAGAGCTGGGGGAAGAAATCTTCCAGCTTTGTGCTTTCAAGTCCGTGATGAGAGTACAGAGTATTTCCAGCATTCAGTCATCTAGGCTCGATTGTCTACCTCATAACATCGTGGAAATCTAATTTAACGTATTCCTGTGTGTTTAATCGGTGCACGCCCTATGAAACCTATTCCGGCTGAACTGTGAAAGGCTGCTGAATAATACTGAGTGACCAAGGAAAGGCTGAATTGGCTTCTTGAAACCAACTGCATATCATGTTTCCTGAAATTGTACCTCTTGTGCAAGTCGGTGAATAAGAAGCCTTTCCAATCATTGTGTTGATTTGTTGCAAGACTTGACTGTGTGGCAATTCAGAGCGAGTGATCGGGTTTAAATGCTTCGCTGCAATGTCTTCAGCGTGCACTCCTGCACACATTACTTTAAAATGAAATCTGCTTCTTTTATTGACTGCAGAGAGAAAAAAAAGGCCTTATGGGTACAAAATGGAGCGGGGGGGTGTAGAAAAATCATTAATTCATTATCTAGACCATGTTATGTTTACCCAGAGGCCTAATTATCTAAGCTAAAAAGATGAGCTAATTACGTGCATTAATTCAGACTATAGTCTTTATCCTGTCTTGGTAATGTCTCTGGTGATGAAGTTTGTCCTGTTTGCACATAAAGGCAGAAAGTTTTCGGTTAATGTTTCAGCTATGTGCTGCGGTGTTCTCTCATCACACACACATGTTCTTTGAGTTTGGGTAGCGCGTTCATGTTTGCTCGGTGAAATACAGTACGGTTTTAAATGTGAGCTGACTGCAGGTTGCACCAGTGGTAAAGTTGTTTAACAGCTTTTGTCCTGAACCGTACTGTATTTTGCTCTGTTTTGTTGCTATTTGCACATCCCTTCATATTCTTGATTCTGGAAAGATAGCCGAGCATCTTGATACCCCTTGTGAAATACACTATATAGCATAAAGTTTGTGAACACCTGACAAATCAAACCCGTGTTTAGTTCTTCCCCAAACTTCTACCATAAAGTTAACAGCTGTAGCAGTAAGATTTCCCTTCAGTGGAACTAAGAGGCCCAAACATGTTCCAGCATGACAGTGCCCCCTGTGCACAGGGCAAACTCCGTGAAGATATGGTTTGCAACGCTGTAGTCAAACTGGTACAGGGGGATTTCAGTGGAACCATGCATAGAGTTGATAGCGCATAGAGTTTAAAGTCTCTAATATGGTCACCTAATATGGTGCTCCTGTGTGTTTTATGAAGACATGGTTTGGAAGGTCAAGGTTGTTGTGGAAGAACTGGAGTGGCCTAAACAGAGCCCTGATCCATTTTGGGATGAACTGAAACGCCGACTGCACCCTAGGCCTTCTCACCAAACATCACTGCCTGACCTCAGTAATGTTCCTGCGGCTGAGTGAGCACAAATCCCCACGGCCACTCTCCAATCTCTAATGGAAAGCCTTCCCAAAAGAGTGGAGGTTATTATAACAGCAAAGGGAGGACGAAATCTGGAATGGAACGTTCAAAAAGTAGATACGGATGTGACGGCCTGATGTCCACAAACTTTTGGCCATATACCGTAGTTCACGCTAACAGTCAGACCACATCTATGGTTCACATGTGTAGTGCAGCAAGTGGTGGGCTTCAGGAAAGAGTACCACTCTCCACAGTGCTTTCTGAAAATGTAGTGATTAGTCACTGTTATCAGTCTAATCTAAACATGTATGTTTGAGTATACGTGTTATTTCAGCGTGCTTGTGTGCGCCAAAATTTCAAAAGATGCAAATACATTTTTTGGTTCATTTTTTCGGACGTACATATTGAATGTCGTCACATCTAAGCAGCGTGTAGAGAGGGTGATGTGTATTGGGTGGTGGCTCATGCATTTGCAAGATTTGAAAGACCGAATAAAGGAAGTGAAGAAGAACAAAAAATAATTTGGGGAAGTACCACACATGGTTGGCAAAACAGTAGTCAGATGTAGAGGGGGATTTCGGTTGAACTGTGTACACAGTTTATAGTACAGAGTTTCATTAAAGTTATGTCCTCAAACCTAATATGGTGCTTCCTTGTGTTTTTATTTCTAGTGTCTCATTCTCCTTTTGTATGCTGTGTTGAATTAGAAAAGCAAATGAGATAAGTTGGATGATGCTTACATACATTTGTCATGTAGTACATCAGTGAATTTTGACTGAATATTTTCACATTTAAGTTAACGTGCCAGCGCAACGTTTTCCAAAACGAGTATCTGAATAAGATACAGGTATTGTGTGATTGCACTAAAACAGTATTTAATATACAGACGCAAACCAGAAATTGGCTATTTTTCGAAGCTGAAGCCAGACACGTGTCTGATCAATAATGAACAGGGGCTTGTTCTTCATACATTGCTTAACGAATCTAAGATAAAATGCTATATTTACTGAAGGTGATGACGTAAACCGGTTCTTCGAATACACATGGGAAGTCGATTGGTGTAGACTGATCGAGTTGTTTTAGAAATGCAAACTCCATTTGGCCTGGAAAGGGCAGGTACAGTGCTGTGAAAAAGTATCCTGAGTGCTTCTGGTTTTCGTGTACAGCTCGTACTAAATTGTTTCAGAAATTAAAACAAAGGCAACACAAAATCCAGTTTTTAAATGATGGTTATTTATTGAAGCAAAAAAGTTAACAAATACCAACTGGGCCTGTGTGATAATGTATTTGCCCCGTTGTTACGAATTCCCCAAATCTATGAAACTGCATTCATTATAGGGTTCAGCTGGACTAGACACAACCAGGCCTGATTACTACAAACCCTCACATCACATCAACACTTAAATAGAACTTTTTCAACAGCAAGAAGTTAAAAGGTCTTACCCAGTAACACACTATGCTAAAGTTGAAAGAAATTCCAGAAATGATGAGGAAGAAGGTGATTTAAATACATCAGTCTGGGAAGGGTTACAAAGCTATTTCAAAGGCTGTGGGACTCCAGAGAACCACAGTGAGAGCCGTTATCTCCAAATGGAAAAACTCTGCACAGTAGTGAACCTTCCCAGAAGTGGCCGACCTTTCAAAATTCCTCCAAGAGAACAGCGACGACTCATCCAGGAAGTCACAAAAGAGCCAAGGACAACATCGAGGCCTCTTGCATCAATAAGCGTCTCTGTTCATGACTCCACTATCAGAAAGACAATGGGGGAAAATGGCATCCATGGAAGAGTGGCGAGGTGAACACCACTGCTAACCCAGAAGAACATTAAGACTCGTCTGAATTTCGCCAAAACACACCTTGATGATCCTCAATCCTTTTGGGAGAATGTTCTGTGGATTGATGAGTCAAAAGTGGAACTGTTTGGAAGACAGGGGTCCTGTTACATCTGGCGTAAACCAAACACAGAATTCTACAAAAAGAACGTCATAGCTACGGTCAAGCATGGTGGTGGAAGTGTGATGCTGTGGGGATGCTTTACTGCTTCAGGGCCTGGGCAACTTGCACTAATTGAGGGAAACATGAATTCTGCTCTCTACCAGAAAATCCTAGTCCTAGAAGTAAGTGAAAGACTGATCTCCAGTTATCTGAAGCATTTGGTTGCAGTTATTGCTGCTAAAGGTGGCACAAACAGATTTTAAGTTTAACGGGGCAATTCATTTTTTACATGGGTGCTAGGTGTTGGATAACTTTTTTTTTTCTTTCTTTTTTTTTTTGCTTTAATAAAATAAATAATTTAAAACACCGTACTGTGTCTTTACTCAGGTTACCTTTATTTTATGTTGTATTTCATTTGAAAATCTAAAACTATTTAGTATTAGATTAACACAAGCACAGAACACATCAGGCACTGTATATCAGGACTTGGAAGCAAGATTAGGCTGTCGATGATTGAATAACGCAAATTATTCAGAATATATTTCATATATATGTATATATAGAATATATTACATAATACATTACGAGGATACTACATCTACGTCAGGAAATCATAAAGCTTGCTATGTGCATGCCAAGTTTGCTATTTTGAAATCGTGCACGCAATTTATTTAAGTAGGCGTAGTTTTATAAACACATCGGCAACAGACCTCCTACAGTTGTGTACAGGTGTGGATATCAGTGAGGACATCTCACATCCCCATGCTAACAACAAAAAAAAAAGTCTACCCATAGACATGACTTCA
>NC_030426.2:3616198-3641198 GCF_001660625.3 Ictalurus punctatus | reverse complement strand
TGCTACAATGCAGTGTTTTCCTTTCTCCAAACATAACACTTCTCATTTAAACCAAAAAATTATATTTTGACCTCCTCTATCCACAAAACATTTCTTTCTGACTCGTCCACGTGATCTTTTGCAAATGCAGAAAGGCAGCAGTGTTCTTTTTTTTGGAGAGCAGTGCCTTTCTTCTCGTAACCCTGCCATGCACACAATTGTTGTTCAGTGTTCTCCTGATGACTCATGAACATTAACATTAGCCAATGTGAGAGAGACCTTTAGGGCTTAGAAGTTACCCTGGGTTCCTTTGTGACCTTGTGGACATGTCTTGCTCTTGGAGTGATCTTTGTTGGTCTCCACTCCTGGGGAGGGTGACGATGGTCTTGAATTTCCTCCATTTGTATACAATCTGTCTGACTGTAGATGGGTGGAGTCCAAACTCTTTAGAGATGGTTTTGTAACCTTTCCCAGTCTGATGAGCATCAACAACTCTTTCTGAGATCCTCAGAAATCTGCTTTGTTTGTGCCATGATACACTTCCACAAACACGTGTTGTGAAGATCAGACTCTGATCGATCAAAAAAAGGCTGCTCGCGCACACCTGATTGTCATCCCTTTGATTTAAAACACCTGACTCTAATTTCACCTTCAAATAAACTGCTAATCCTAGGGGTTCACAGATATCTAATATGGGATAATTTTCCTCGAAAAATAAATAACAGAGTAGGACTGCAACTAACGATTATTTTCATAATCAGTTAGTTGGCCGATTATTTGTTTCCCGATTAATCGGATGGGGGCGGGGCAAACTTCCAATACCATTTTTTTTTTCATTTATTTAAAATAAAATCCACAAACTGAGTGTTACAAATATAAACTTTGGAATAAAAAATTTCACAACTGTTTGTCCCGTTATATAAGACTGAAAAGAACCCAATACACACGCACCAGAATAACCAAATTCATTAATTTTACAACATATCATTTGAATATATTTTGATACGTTTACCAAAAAAAATGTATTTAACATTTTAAAAACTTTCCTACGGACCCCCTGCAATTAAACCACTGGTCCGCGGAAACGTTGCACTAGACGGTAGAGTACACAGTGCATGGTGTAAGTGTACCGTACGTCATTTGGGACACGGCTTTAGTATTTACTCTCCGAAGCGTGTTTTCGGAACAGAAGTAACGTAATGAGTAAACACACCCCGTGCAGACCGACTAATCCATAATGAGATTCGTTGACAACGATTTTCATAATCCATCATTATCGATCTTATCGATTAGTTGTTGCAGCTCTATAACGGAGTATAATTTTTTTGTCTCGTTTGTTTAATTGGGTTCTCGTTGTCTACTTTTAGGATTTGTGTGGAAATGTGATGTTTTAGGTAATATTTATGTAGATGTATAAAAAAAAAAAAATCTAAAAGGGTTCACAAACTTTCAAGCACCACTGTATGTTAACAGAGCACTCCAAGTATTTGTACTTTATTTCAACCCCTGCAGGCAGAAGAGTGAGCTTGGGCAGTCTGGGTTAAAGGTCATTCGTGCAGAGGTTGTTATGCACCTTGCTGTGGTTGCGTGTGGAAACCGACTGGAGGAAACGCTTACCATGGTTAAATCAGCACTCCTCTTCAGCATCAAGAAGATCAAGTTTCACATCTTTGCAGAGGAGGAGCTGAGAGAACAGTTTGAGAAAGAGGTAAGAGTTCATTTAGAGCTCTCCTAGTGCTTCGTTTCCTTATCAAGTAAACCTTGTGGTTTATTTTTCTGACATTTTATTCCATGTTAGTCTGTTCATATTTAGCAATATTTGCTTGATGGCCTATCTCTGAGATGAATGCTCAAACATTTATCAGGAAAAGCAGGCCTGAGTCATTTCTCTTGTTGAATTTTACCTTTAATTTTACTTCAACTCTTATCAGAGCATCAGGCCCTACATCACCATCCTCTGTGATTCACTCGGTTTGAATTTTGCATTATCTACCCACAGAAGATCCTTCTTGCATACACCATCCTGGCTTTTTATGACTGTCACTTCCATTGTAGGATTTTCTTTTGCTATGGAACATATAGTGCTTTTTTTTGTTTTGTTTTTTGTGCAGCTTGGCTCCATAAGGAATTATTATGGATGAATTATTACCCATAATTCCTTATGTTGTCACTCTTTTGGTACTTAATTACCCATACTGAATTCGGTTCACCAAGTCTCAATTCTTTCTACACTATGTGTAAGGGCACTAGGTAAAGCATTCGTCCATCGTGTTACACTATATTGTCAAAAGTTTGTGGACACCAGAGTATCACGCCCATGTGTGCTTGTTGAACATCCCATTCTAGATTCAGTCCCCTCCCTTTGCTGTTATAATAACCTTCATTCTTCTGGGAAGTCTTTCTACTAGGATTTAGTGTATGGCTGTGGGGATTTGTGATCATTCAAGTCACGAGAGCGTTAGTGAGGTCAGGCACTTATGTCAGGTGAGGAGGCCTGGCAGGCAGTCAGCATTCCAGTTCATCCCAAAGGTAACCAGTGGGGTTGAGGTCAGGGCTCTGTGCAGGAAACTCGAGGTCTTTCATTCCAACCTTGGCAAATGATTTCTTCATGGAGCTCGCTTTGCCAATTGATATGCCGGAACGTGTTTGGGCCTCTTAGTTCCAATGAGGAGAAATCTTAAGACGCTGGACTCCTGATCGGAAGGTCATGAGTCCAAACCCCAGCACTCCCAAGCTGCCACTGTTGGGCTCTTGAACAAGGCCCTTAACCCTCAACTGCTCAGATGCATAAATGAGATTAATGTACGTCACTCTGGATAAGGACGTAATGCCATAAATGTAAAGTAATGTTAATAATACATTATACAAAGACATTCTACATGATTGTACTTCCAACTTTGTTGCAATTCTTTGGCCCACATATGGGTGCGATGGTCATGTGTCCAAAGACTTGTGGCCATATAGTGATTGTCCTATGTAGGGTGCAAACAAAGTAAATAGGAAGCCATTTGTCTTAGATTTGCCTTAGCAGAGCAGGGACACACAAACGGAACTAAAAAAAAGTTTGCGGCATTGATTGATGAAACACGGTCACACATTGATTGATGGCGTAAATCACTTCTCTTCCTTAATCGTGTATAGTGTCTCATAAGTTTCTCAAAAGTGCTTTGATTCTGGTAGATTTAAGCGGCAACCTCACATTGTGAAACAGCAATTTAAGGTTTCATATTTATTTTTATTTATTTACCCGCATGAACATTTTTTTTCTGGTCACATATTTATATTTCCCCCATCGTCTAAGGCTAATCACAAATAGCTTCCTGTTCACTCTGCTTGCACCCTGTAGCACGATTGAGCTGAACGCCCTACCTAGTGCCCTCATGCATAGAGTAGAAAGATTCATCCACAGCTGCACGTCTGATTGTGGTTCTGGCCTTTTTTCTTTTTTTTTTTTAACAACATTGTCTGGTAAGGTTTACTCTTAAACGTTCCTGTATGTTCATTATAGTATTAGCACATTGGCTGCTTTGAGTGAGTGGGGAGCCAAGGTTGCTGTGTCTTGTGCTTGATAGTTCACTTCACATTTAATATGAAGTTTCTAGGTCTAGGTTCATTTAAAATTATTATTACGAATTTCAAGTCGAGCCCCTGCCGCTAAACCTCCAGAGAAACTCTTCTTCCTTTCATGCGTAGAGTTACTATATGTAATAGGAAAGCAACACACGCTGCACCCTATTACTCTAATCCTGAGTTTGGATCTGTTGCCAAGCCGTGGTACTATGCGCTGTTCAGTGGAGAAGATTGGTCATGTGTCTGAACGGTATGTTGCACATGGCAAGGGAACTTCTACAGCCCGTGGTGTGTTAATGTATTCAAGTCCGACAGACACAGACATCCCAGCTTGTCCTCAGCACCGCTTCAGTAGGGCCATTCAGAAGGGTCGCGATGGTAACGAGTGGAAAAAGCCTTCACATCATTTGTGCTTTGATCCCTCACCCATATCAGTGACACAATCGTTGGCTTTTAGCATTGTGAGCGTCCCCTCTGGAACAAACTCTTCCACAGTAATGTGGACTCGGCGTGCAACAGAGCAGAAAATGATCAAGTCCACATGCAGAACAGGCAGCATTTGGAGAGGAGTTCTAGGCCCCGGATATAGCAAGCAGACCCTGAGAAGGGAGCAGGATACAAGCAGCAGGAAGTTGTAAAAGAGGTTGAAGGAAGAAGTTAATTAAAGGCATTACATGAGAGCAATGAATGCTGTCTGTAATAGTTTTCAGTGCAGAGATAATTGGAAGATTACAACAACCTGTGGCGTGCTTAATTCATGTCTCTGCAGCTCTTATATGATTCTTGAGTTGAGTTGAACAAGTATATCAAATCAAACGCCCACCTGCGACGACTTTTTTTTTTCTGTTTCAGTTAAAACAGCCAAAATACAGTGGTGCTTGAAAGTTTGTGAACCCTTTAGAATTTTTTTAAAAAAAATTTATAGATCTACATAAAACAGCAGATTTTCACACAAGTCCTGAAGGTAAATAAAGAGAACCCAATTAAATAAATGAGACAAAAATATGATAATTTTCAGCTCATTTGTTTATTGAGGACTTATTGGATCATTTATCCAATATTTCATATGTGTAAGTGGTAAAATTTTGTGAACTTTTCGCTTTCAGTATCAGAACAGTTTCGACTCTGGGATGTTGGTGGGTTTCCTCACATGAACGGCTTGCTTCAGGACCTTCCACAGCATTTCTGTTGGATTAAGGTCAGGGATAGGGTTCACAAACTTTCAAGCACAACTGTAATTGGTCATTCTTCGTGCGTTGTCCGAAACAATAACACATGTAAATATTTAGTTTACTAATAAATTATTTGCTATGAATTAGTTAATTTCAGTGAACTGGCCTCATAACCTACATGTGCACTTTATGGCCAAAAGTTTGTGGACACTTAACGATCACGCCCGTATGTGCTTTTTGAACATCCCATTCCAGATTTAGTCCGCTTTTGCTGTTGTAATGACCTTCAGTCTTCTGGAAAGGCTTTCCACTAGGTTTTGGAGCATGGCTGTGTGGATTTGCGACAAGAACATCGGGGTAGAGTTCAGGTTGTGACGTCAGGCGAGGAGGTCTGGTGCACAATCCGCGTTCCAGTTCATCCAAAAGGCATTCCTTATGGTTGAGGTCAGGGCTCTGTGCAGGACACTCGAGTTCTACCACTCGAACTTTGGCAAATAATGTCTTAATGGAGCTCATTTTGTCCAAAGTATCCTTGTCATGCTGGAACATGTTTGGGGAAATTGTAATGCTATAGCATAAAAGACATTCTAGACCAGTGTTTCCCAACTGGGGTGCCGTCTGATGAGAGCAGGGGTGGAGTGAAAAAATCCTTCAAACATTTCTAAAATGCTAAAATGTGTATAAAACATTTAATGATAAATATCTGATGTCTGAAATAATAACCCGGACAGAAATAATAAGACCGACATGCATCATCAAAATAATAATAATAAATAATTAACTATTTTCTTAAAAAATAATTCCCTCGCCCTCGACTCCCCGTGTGTTTTATTCTAATGATCAGCGTGTGACGATGCATGTGTAGTGCAAATGAATTTGGACAGATTTCTTAAAAGAAAAGTTCCAGATGCTTCTGGACCATCAACTTCATCCTCATGCGGCTAACGCTGTCTCGCGTTAGTGTTTGTGTAGGGTGCCACAAATGTTTGAACATTTTCAAAGGGTGCCGTGACTGAAAAAAGGTTGGGGGAACTCTGTTCCAGACAAATGTGTGCTTCCAGCTTTGTGGCAGCAGTTCGGGTAAGAACCACATATGGGTGTGATTAGTCCGGTGTCCACATATTTTTGGCCACATTGTGTATTTTGTCTGTCTAATTCGTTTTAATAATGCCAGCTTTCTATTGTAATCAGTATAGCACCATGTCGTCATATTTGACCTTATTACCGATTTGAGCAGTATTTGATGACTCGTATGACGTATAAAAATGTCTGTTCCTTGTTAATATTATGGGAATTCGGTAGAGATAAACAGTGATCACCTGGATTAACGATCACAATCAGTAAAGCCCAGTTCACCAAATCTGCAGGACTCTCAGGAATTTGACTCTGGTAAAAAATAAATGAATAAATAATAGTAATGCCTTTAAGCCACATATGTTCATTGACATAATCCAGCATATTTCATGACCATACCTTTAAACCAATCGGTGCAATCTAACAAATACCAAAACCAAGCCAAAATAAGTGTGAGTGGAGGATTAGAAGTGAAACATTATGGATTTTTCCTACTTTGTCGTGAAGATTATGCATGTTTTTGTTCTCTCAGAGGTACAAGATGTGTGTGTGTGATGTTGCTGTGGCTGAATAGTACAGTATGGGGAATTTAGTCAACAGAACTCACATTTATTTCAATTCTGTTGTAAGAACAAACGGTGAACAGTTTAAACGCCGTGAGTGAAACGACTAAAGAAACCAGTGTGTATGAGGACTGTGAGAAAAGTAGTTAAACACATTATCAAAGAATTATAATGTGTGTCTTTATCCTATTAAGTACATATTGAATTATCTGCAAATGAAATAAGTTCATAGTAGCTGCTTCTAAACCGATAATGTGTCGTGGCGTTTCATTGAAAAGAGTGGAGTCTTGATTCCTGACTAAGATAAAAAAAAATCGTGACAAAACATCTGCTTGATATTCACGCATGCGGAAGAGAAACACAGGAAATCCTGTAGTTTTTTTAGAAGAATATGTAGTGGAAAACGTCAAAATCTGATCATGTTTTCGCCGTGGTGTCCTTGATTACTTGGTCAGGGGTTTTTAGAGCTGGGAGAGCAAAGCTCAGTCTTATATTTCCCGAGAACTGGTTTGGGAATCATATGAATGGGTGTGTGAGTGTGTATGTGATTGTGCCCTGTGATGGACTAGCACCCTGTCCAGGGTGTACCCCGCCTTGTGCCCCATGCTCCCTGGGACAGACTCCAGGTTCCCCGTGACCCTGAAGAAGGAGTAAGCGGTAGAAGATGGATGGATGGATGGTTTGGGAATCGCATGGTATAGCATGTGGCCTGCTGCATAGTGTGAATATCAGCGTATCTCACACAAGTACTCACGCTACACATGATACGTTTAGTCCAGTAGTGGGGAAATATGGATCTCAAGTATGTCCTCAAGACCGTTAGCAGAATTGTGTAATCGTTTCAGGTGACTTGTTGAACAGACACAATCGACCTCCTCTGACCACCTCCATTTTCTCTCTCAGCTGAGCCACTGGCCACAGCCGCTCTCCTCCAAGCTCCAGTACACCCTTTACCCAATTACTTTTTCCGTGGGGAACGCTGAAGAATGGAAGAAGCTCTTCAAGCCATGTGCTGCCCAGAGACTCTTCCTTCCTGTAAGGGCGTGCCTTTTTATGTTTTCCTTAGCCATTTAAAAAAAATAAATAAAGTAATAATAATACTATATTTGAAAAGAATTTAATAACCTAACATTTTCAAACCTCAGGTCATTCTGAAAGACGTCGACTCGTTGCTGTATGTGGACACAGATGTCCTATTTCTCCGGCCGATGGACGACATCTGGAAATTCTTCAAAGCCTTCAACAGCACTCAGTTGGCAGCCATGGCCCCTGAGCATGAGATCCCCAAAATCGGCTGGTATAGTCGTTTTGCAAGGCACCCATTCTACGGCGTTACAGGGGTCAACTCCGGGGTCATGCTGATGAACCTCACGCGCATTCGCAGCACTCTGTTTAAGGTGAGAAGTAATGTGGTTTCCCAAGTGATTCTCAGTATCGCTCTTAAGATAAACAAATGATTTCATTTGCTGTTGGACGATCTGTTTGTTTACATAGTCTTATTTGAGCTTTGAATAGACGTGTGAAATAAATTCATGTGTCTAGGCTATGTTGTTGGAAGTGTTATAAGGTGAACTTTGAAATGGGAGTGCATGTAATAAAGCATTCAAGGCTGAGAATTTATTTATTTATCTATTTATTTATTTATTTATTTATTTATTTTGGGACTGAACTTGTGCTTAATTATCCTTGCATACAGAAAGACAAAAGACACCCCTGCTAATTCCCCGTTTGCTTTCATGTACCGCACCTCCACCATTAAGAAGATTTTGGTATTTTTCTTTCATTTCTTAATTCCCCAAGACTGATGTTTTATTATACGCTACCACAGGCATAACCACCACTTTAGAGGCCTGAACTACTGGTGACCTCTCATTTCTTAAGATGGAACGTTACATGATCATTATGTTTAGCTCTCTGGTCCCTGAACTTTACAACCCTCTTTAGATGAGTAGCATGTCAGAGACAAGATAAATGTAATGTATTAAAACGTACCATCGAATTGGTTTTTTTGTTTTGTTTGTTTTTTAAACCTCCTCGCCATAACTTGCACTAATCTAATTTATGTGCCCCTTTGGATTGCTGACGGGGACCATGTTTGTAAGATCAAAGACGGGCAAATATCTCTGGTAGACGGAGGAAGTATTTTGCTGGTAAATGTGCAGAATGAGGCAATATCCCAGAGATCCCACAGCTCCGTACCAATGCGTGTGTGTTTTTAAAATGCATGAGCTCTTCAAAATTCCAAAAGCATTGTTCTGTTCCTTTTTAGGGAGTGTTGGAAAATGAAAGCTGAATTTTAAATAACGCTTGAAAGGAATTGCTGGCCAATCACACGCTCATATATTGAATGAATATTGGGGGGGACGGGGGGACACGCTCAAGGATGTAGGTATCTGTAAAGTAGACTCTATTGGCTCCTGACTGTGGGTCCTTCAGGAAGTAAGACACATTGTTTAGTCACTGTAATTGTTGAATGCTTATTCAGACAAGCACTCTACTGCCCTCAGCCTGGGGTTAAGTATCTTTTTTTTGTTTGTTTTTTAATGAATGTGGTTGGAGGTGGTGGCATTTTATTTTTTATTTATTTTATTCTTTTTAAACATGTTGCACATATCCAATGTAGGTTTTTTTTTCTTTGACACCTTGCTGGGGCTTTAGTCCTTATTTGAAGTTCTCATGAACCCGTTCATACTGCATCACTCAGAGGCTTTAATTTGCAGCTGCTAATGAAATTGTGCAGAGATGCATGTGAATATGTGTGCGTCGATATTAGCATCCTTCTGAAATCCAGTCAAATTTGACCTTTTAAACCCGAGCAAGTCAATGGGAACCGTGAATGAAAATATTCTGTATTGACAGATGTCTGAAAGTAATCTACTAGACTCAGTGTTGAAGACAATAACCTGCCACTCTCGATATTACAGAACAGCATGATCGCTAGTGGACTGTCATGGGAGGACTTGCTTCATCCACTTTACCAGAAATACAAGAATCACATCACATGGGGAGACCAGGACCTCCTCAACATTATTTTCCACTACAATCCAGGTAAATGTTTTTTGATGTGTTAATTAATTTAATGTTTATTTTTGTAAACTAGTGTCACACATGAAGTGTAACATATTTGGTAGCTGTCTTTATTATTATTATTATTATTATTATTATTATTATTATTATTATTATTATTCACGGGCCAAGCTTCTTCTTCTTTGTCTTCTTCTTCGTCGTCTTCTTCCCCATAGAACTATCTGGTAAAAAATTTGTGACGTTTGGCACATTGATTGGGGAGGGTCTAAAGAACATTCTGACCAAATGTGGTTCAGTTTGGGCCTAATTTGGAAGCACGTTTATAATCATTATAATCATAATCATCACCAATTTCCGCCTAATTAACCATCTTGGATTTAGTCAAAGACGGTCTTTTCGCTATGCTAGGTTTTATTCAGTCATCACTAACTTTAGCACACGTCATCTTCAGAGTAAGTTATGAAAAGAATTTTGAATATTCCAAACGGTTTGCCTGTAATGGTCCAAAAGAATGACAGCGAAGCCTCCAAGCAGTATGTGAGGCTGTATCTCTGCAACGACTTTGTATATTGACACAAAACTTGGTAGCCGTTCTCAGGACCGTGTCCTGAAGCTATGCAACAAATTTTGCGGCAGTGCAACGTACTAGTCAGAAGGTACAATAACATGCCAAAAATGCTTACATCTAACTGCCATCTGTTTTCGATGTCCTACCTCTACGTTTCGGATGTCCTACCTCTGGATGGCGCTCTCATCTACTCCAGTCCCAGATTGCTGGGACTACGGCTGCTCCTAACGCCATACAGACTTCATATAAATCCATAATGAACTTTTTCACACTATCTGTTGTTACCCAGATGAGGACGGGTTCCCTTCTGAGTCGGGTTCCTCTCAAGGTTTCTTCCTCTTAAAGCATCTTAGGGAGTTTTTCCTTGCCACTGTCGCCACTCAGTGTCTTGCTCAGTTGGGATAAATTCGCACCTTTAATATCTGTATACCGTGTTGATATTTCGGTAAAGCTGCTTTGAGACAATGTCTATTGTAAAAAGCGCTATACAGATAAAATTGAATTTTTGCTAGTCCTCCTCCAAATTTTGTCCAATCTTCCCCAGATTTGGCCAGAGAATTCCAGCACTGTCCGTGGTCAAAACATACACATCATGAGTGAAACTACAAATCACTCTTGAATCCTTTGCCTAATGTTATGGCTCTGCTTTCATATGAATGCTTAGGCAAAAATTGTAGCATGTCTGTCAATGTGTGGCTCACCAAGTCTAGTTATTATTATTATTATTATTATTATTATTATTATTATTATTATTTAAAGCTCCCATTGGCTGTCTTTTATAGACCAGTGATGTAAACCAAACACAGATGGTTGCCTCGTCCTCTTCGTCCTTTGTCAGAAAATCAATACAATTGCCAGAGTTTAGCAACAGACATGTTTTCCTCTTCCCCCTCCCCCCCGATTGAGCCTTTTTAAAAAGCTCCTCTCCAGTTTGTTCAGGACTCTGTGTGTGAGTAGGTAAACACTTGACTACTCTGGAGTGACTGTGACAAACTCCGAGCAAGATGTGGGGATTAAGTACTCATGGCAGTAAGGGAGACTTGGCACAGCTTGTGTTTGTCTGTCAGCGAGATGGAGCATGGCCAAAAATAGCAGTGCAGAAAACAGTCATTTAGACGTGTGAAAAGAATGTGTGAAACAAGCTTGTTAAACTCCGGGAGGCCAGACTTCAATGCTGGCAAAATAAAAACTATTATATACACTGTATTGTGTATTTTTGCCATTTCTCTTTCTGGCTGCTTTATTTGTTAATAAATCCCTTAATACGTTGTATTTTGTTAAGAAATTGAAATGTTCATATGCTTATGCATTTATCTTTTTACCACTGTAGGAGTGTGCTAATGGCTGGATAAAGATTGTATCTTGAAAAGCTATTTTGTGGATCACACACAGTCATGGGGGAAAAGGAAGTACACCGTCCTTCAGTTCTGGGTTTTTACTTGTCATGGCCTAAATAATAAATTTGTGGTCCTAACAAACCTCCTGAAAACAAACAAATAACCTCAGGTGTCAGCAAAAAAATAAAAACTCCACCACTATGCTTAAGAGTTGGTATGGGGTGTTTGCACCAAACATGGTGCTGTGCACAATGACCAAATATTTCCACCTTAGTCTCATCAGACCAAAGGATATTGTTCCAGAACTTTTGTGGTTTGTTTTTTTGCAAACTTAAGTCATGCTCCATATTCTTTCTGGAGAGAAGGAGCTTTTCCCAAGCCACCCTGCCATGTAAGCCATAGCGGTTCAATCTTTTTCCAATTGTGCTGATTATTTGATTATTGGATCACATGATGTAGCTCTTGGCGTTTCTTTATATCTCTGAGCATTAACCCATCTGACCGTGGCCTCTATATGCTGAGACACCCACTTCTGGGAACTCTCTCAAGGCTCTCGGCTTGTAAAGAATCCTTCTCGGTGTAGAATGGTGAGTTTCAAATTGTTTGGAGATGGCCTCATAACCCTTCCCAGATTGGTGTGCGGCAACAAACGCTTTTTGGAGGTCATGTCTGATGTTCTTTCTTCTCTGCATGATGTAGACACACACCTGAGTGCGCCAGACCACCACGCTGCTAATCTTGTGCATTTCATTACTAACAACTGGTTGCTAATTTCTCTTTTAACGATTGTAGAAGTAGGAAGGGTGTACTTATTTTTATTTTTTTATTTTTTCCTATCTGGTTTTTCACTGTCGGTTTACTTTTTGGCGGGAACGAGTACTACTTATTGAAATCAGTTGTGGTTTTTTGTTGTTGGTGGTGTTACTGTTGTTACCTGGGGCTATTTGTTTGTTTACAGAAGTCGGTGAGGAGCACGCACGCAATTGTTATTTAAGCCCTGATGAATAAAAACACCGAATTGAAGGGGGTGTGTACTTTCTTCCTTTTTTTTTCTCCATGACTGTCCTGTTGTGGCTGTATCAGTGCATTCGTGGTCTGAACAATAGCAATACATATTAGGCTTTGAACAACAGAATACAGTATCAGTCAGTTCACCATATGCACGTGGTTTGCACAGCTGAAGAAGGATGTCTGTCCAAAGCATCATATTTCTCAGTTGATTTGTGCTTGTTTTCACTTGGTTGTTTCATGCAATTAAGTATCAGGATCACTACATAGCCATATGGGGATTAGTACATCTAATGCAGGTTAAAATGCACCCCCGGATAATAATTAAAAACCAATTGTTCAAACTACACCCAGAGCTTTGAGGTGCATTCTAGTCACGTTATGTAAGTATAAATTAGGAGTCCTTAATCTTATCTGTAACAAGCCAGTGTGGTTGCAGGCTTTAATTCCAAATAGGAGCCACAGCTGATACTCATTTGAAGAACAAGTACGACGAGTGAAGCAGATGGGATGTAACCTGCAGCCACATCAGCTCATCGCAGATAATATTGTAGACGCCCGGTGGAAATACATTTCCCACGTGCGACGAGCAGAACTCGCCTTACACGTTACTTTCTCAATGTACATGCACTGTGACTGCTCTAATTTTGCCCCTTTTAAGGGATTTAAAAATGGGAGCTTTTGCATCAAAACGGGTGGTGAAGTAGTATGAGCTGACTTGTGAATTCTGGGTTCAGTTTGGCTAACCAGAGACCCATTTGACTAATCTAATCAGGATACAGTCCAGCTGCCAAACGCATGAAACGATCAGGTGTACTGTAAATTGGTTTTGTGTGTGTGCATCCATGACTAACACACGGGTAGGACTGGGCAATATGATGATGATGATACAGTGTAAAAGTCTTAGGCATCCTTTGTTTGTTTTTTTTGTGTGTTTTTTTAACTACAAACTTTATTTGTATTGACTTTTACATTATGAAGTCTGTACAAAAACATTTTAGATTTAGATGTTTTTTAAAAAAAACATACTGAAGATTGCTGGGTTTCACTGCAAAAATAAGAAGCACGTGCGACAAAGTCTCCAGAAGAACCGTGGCCATTTCTGCAAACATGCTCGGTATAACTTACAGCTGATTTCCTTATAAAACTACACCAAGTCTAACTGAGACTACTGTTTTTTGGGGGTTTTTTTAAACCCAAGGGTCGTCAGACCAAATATTGGCTTTTTAATTTATTACTGTGTTATATTTATTTTTAGTGCAGAAACATTTAATTTCATTATCTTTGCTCTACAGTATTTCTTTGCACAGGACTGTATTACTGTGAGGAATTTTGTCCTGTATCAAAGCGCTGTTAAATTCTTGAATCTGATTGGTCAGAAAGTTTCGTTTAATTTTCTCGAGGGCCGCAGCTCTGACAGTAATTTCAGCTGCAAGATAAATCACGAGTTTATAGTGTGCTCATTCTACTGCATTTTTCTTTTACATTTTGACTGTAGTAACAGCGAACTCATAAGGAATCTGTTTAATGCTGCATATGATCTACGTCTAATAGTAAGCAGGTTTAAAGATGTGTTCTTTAACAACCGAAAACCTTATCATTGTTGATGAGCTGAAGTTTTCTATAAGGAGACGTTTTAAATAACATTTTATGGAAAGATTATATGGAAAGAGTGTATTAGCTGTTCAAGTTTGCTAAAAAATAAATAAATAAATAAATAAAAATTTCAAAAAAAATTTGCAGTTTGCTAACTAATCAATTTAGAGATTGACATATGTTGCATTTTCTGGTTCTCAGTAACAAGCTGCTTTTTTTTTCTTTTCTTTTTTTCTGTCTTACTTCAAGAAAAAGTGATTGAACAACAGCTTGTGGCTGCTGTAACAGTAATGACAAAAACTACCTTTGTGGAACTAACTCTTCCACAACATTCCACAACATTTCAAAAATAACTACATGGATAAAGAATTTGGCGTGTCATTCTTTTAATGAATTACTTTGTAAATTGCTGTAGTATATGAGGAATAAAACACTCCATGTCATGTCATACCACCCCACCATTGATTATTACTCAAATCTGATTGGTCAGAATGCAAAAGGCTGCAATGAACATCCATCCTTCCTGTATACCGCTTTATCCTTTTCAGGGTCACGGGGAACCTGGAGCCTATCCCAGGGAGTATGGGGCACAAGGCGGGGTACATGCTGGACAGGGTGCCAATCCATTGCAGGGCACAATCACGTACACACCCATTCATACACTACGGACACTTTAGACACGCCAATCAGCCTACCATGCATGTCTTTGGACTGGGGGAGGAAACCGGAGTACCCGGAGGAAACCCCCGCAGCACGGGGAGAACATGCAAACGCCACACACACAGGGTCACGGTGGGAATCGAACCCCCGACCCTGGAGGTGTGAGGCGAATGTGATAACCACTTAGCCACCGTATGGCGACTTGTATGGTGGATGCTCCACGCAATCTGAGACTTAATAATAAACGGATTTAAAAACAGGTGGTTTAAAAAGTAATTCTAATAATCGTTGATGGGATGAAATCTTTGGCTAGGAGACATCTATCTAACGTTCATGGAAGAAGTCTCGGTTGTAAGCAGTCTCATCTCTGTAATACGTTCCATTTCCTGTGTAAAATGATAGGAATTCATAGGAATAATGTCAGTAAGGTAAGTTTTTGTGTGAATGCAGGGCTTTTTTCCCCCTGTGTGTGTGTGTGTGTGTGTGTGTGTGTGTGTGTGTGTGTGTGTGTGTGTGTGTATAAAATCTAGTGTATGTGTGCCTCTACAGAATGCCTGTATACATTTCCATGCCAGTGGAACTACAGGCCTGATCACTGCATGTATGGCAGCAACTGCAAGGGGGCCGAGGAGGAGGGTGTGTCTATTCTCCATGGCAACCGTGGCGTTTACCATGATGACAAGCAGCCAGCTTTTAAAGTGGTGTATGATTCTATACGTGATGTGAGTCATCTCTTTACATGTGCTTATATTTATATATATATATATATATATATATATATATATATATATATATATATATATATATATATATATATATATATATATATATATATATATATAAAAAGAAGTATATGGCTGTCCTCTAACATACATACCAGTAGTTCCCCTTATAGTTTTTTTCCCCCATGTGCCAGTGTAATTTAAGCTAATTGAGCTCCTGATGAGCTTGATCATTATTTAATCAGCTCGATCAGGTGTGAAGTGATCAAAATGTCAACCAATCATGTGATAGCAGCATAAAATCATGCATATTCAGGTCAAGAGCTTCAGTTAATGTTTATATCAAACATCAGAATGTGAAATCAGCGACTTTGTTCACCTGGTCTTTTTCCAATCTTAAGTTGTCCAGTTTGGGTGAGCTTGTGCCCACTGTAGCTTCAGATACCTGTTCCTGTCTGACAGGAGTGGAACCCAATGTGGTCTTCTGCTATTGTAGCCCATCCGCCTCAAGGACTGGCTTGTCGGACCTTCTGAGATGCTTTTCTTTTCACCATGGTTTTAAAGAGTGACTGTCACTTACTGTAGACTTTCAGTTTGAACTAGTGTGGCCATTCTCCTCTGACCTTTCTCGTCAGCCATGCATTTCGACTCCCAGACTGGATGTTTTGTTTTCCGGACCATTCTGTGTGAACTCTGACTCCCGTTCTGATGTTTGATGTGAAAGCTTGACCTGTATCTACATGACTTTATGCATTGTGCTGCTACCACAAGATTGCTTAATTTGTGGAATGGGTAAGTATTCCTAATCTAGGTCGACCGATAGTTGAGTATACCGATAACCAAGTTGGTCAGTACCTGCCGATAACAGATTTTTTAAAACTGATGTAGAATGAAAACGTAACACTCAAAGTAAAATATTGCTGGACCTTATTTAAAAACCAGCAGTACTGACTATACCATGAAAATGTACTGTACATTTTTTTTTTTATGAGATTATATATATAATTTTTTTATTATTATTTATTTATTTTTATAAGTAAATAAAACATATACATCCAAACTGAACCAAAATGTAACACTCCAGATAACAATAAAAATAGAGACATCCAAAATTAATCAAAAAACACTTCGAATAACACAACAAAATTTGTCAGTGTTTCCTCTAGAGGTCGCTGTCGTACTGTATAATGAAGGCGGACCCTTCTCAGCCGCTCTCGCAACGGACACAACCGTGGATTTTTGCTGATAACCGATTACTGGAACTATCGGTTATCAGTGCCAATCAATCTACAAAATCAATCGGTTGACTAATTCCCAATAAAGTAGGCAGTAAGTGTATGTGGTGTTTCTGTTTTGTGACATGTTCATGTTCATCTTGTTTTTCAGTATCCTGTTGGAGAAAACATGTTCCAGTCCTTGTTTTATCCTCTCCAAACCAAATTCTTGGACACGGTCAACACGCTATGTGGCAGAGTTCCTCAGGTGTTTCTGAAGCAGATCGAGAAGACCATGAAGGCCGTGTTTGAGCAGAAAGTGGTCCGCCACGCTCGGCCGCTTCACAGACAGCATCGCTGAACTGCAGCAGATGCAGTCTATAAATGACAAGGAGAAGAGCGGATTCTCCAAAACCAGTGGTGGTTTTTTTGTTGTTGTTGGTTTTTTTTTGTTGTTTTTTTATGGAACATGTGCAATACCAAGACCTCGGTGTGGTTTCCTGACCAGTTTCTCTGTCTGGAAAGGATGCTGCAGAGCTTCTTGGATAGACTGGGTTTTAAGCAGTGGTTATTATGGAATAAATGGCAGCTTGATGAGGGGGTTGCTCTCCAAAGAACTGAACCACTTAAGTACAAGAGCAATGTGGGGGGAAAAAACAGTCCATAAGGTTAATACTAGGGTAAATGAATTCAGCAGGATTTTTTCAGAGGAGTTGGTATAAGTGATACAGATGATGTTAAAATAATAACATTTTTCTCTTGTACAGTGTAACAGAGCGGCAGATTGCACACACTATATTATTAGTTTGACTCTAGTTGCAGAGAATATTAAGATAACTTCTTAGCACAAGCTTGGCAGACATAAAGACATTTTGAAAATTCAACTGGGGACCAGGCCGTGGGTTAGACAGAGGCAGGAACAGGGTGGTGTAGCACTTGAATGTGCAATGTTCCTCTTCAGAGCTAATGTTTTAGAAGGAAGCAAATGCCAGTCATTGTTGCCTCGGGGCAGTGTTGTAGAACTGAGTGACATTATTGCCTGATAATGGGCTACTTTTATTCATTTCAGTAGTCAGATTGTGTTTGCTGTTTACCGCTGTGGTGCTTCTGAACTAAAATCCTGGTTTACATGTACACCCAGTCTACAGAGCCCTGCCAATGTCATAAGCCATAAATAATGTGAAATCCGTGTACATTCCTATGATCGTAATAAGGTACAGATATAGCATAAAGCTTTCCGTTTCTTTCAACATGACAGTATTATGATATAAATCACTAAGAAGCACAAATTGTCTGGTTTAAAAATAATAATAATAATAATAATAATAATAATAATTCATGCATGATTCAGAGTTTTTAGAAGGTTTTTTTTTTTAATGTGTAAAATGCGTTCTTCTAAAATTGGATATGACTCAGATTTGACCTCTCATAAGCTTTTATGAGGCATAAAATATGGCAGCGAAATTGCTTTTGGAAACTAATATACTGCTAATTCAGCAGCAGTATGCCGAGACATTTGTGCGATTGTTTCCATCTTGTGGCAACAGAAATTGTCTTATAATTCGCTCAGGATCGATTCTCAGCTCCATCCCCCTTTCGAGGTTGTGCGATGTTCTGCGCAGACTCGCTGTTCATTAATCATTATTCCCCTGAAGTGTGTTGCATGTATAATACGTGGATCGTCGCGTATGGGGCGCGCGTCTTCAAGTCAAGATCCTATCGAGCAAAAAACTTCATCCTCAGGTGGGGGACAGAAACAAATGGGTGTTTCATATTACAAAAACTTTATGAAGTACAGTACATTACTTATTCGTAATTCAAACGATAACATGAGGATGTGATGCTGAGCTGTTATGCTCGTAAGCCTGGTAGATGCTTATTGGAGGAAATTTCAAAGGAAAAATCCACCCTGGACGATTTCCTTATTAATCTTTCTAATTAACATGGTATCTTCAATATCATTCGAGGTTTGTTTGGTCGAGTTGACTTTTTGAGTTTAAACTTTCATTGGCATGCTGGTCTATTTTCATTTCAGTTAAAAGCTTCTTACATTACCCACAATGCCACCCTGACTACCCATTGCTTAGTGGCGCAGTGGGATTTAGACTGTATTTTGCTCACTTCATCTTGACGTCATTTTCGACCTCAACACATTCAACGCGCACAACAAAGTAAAAAATAATAAAAACATGGACGCCTCCATGTTTGTCTTTTGTTAGCAACATGCTATCAGGCTAACTGTGATTGGTGACAAAATTTATAGTCAGTGTTATACAGGATGTCCCAAAAGTCTCCATACTTAGGGGACTATGTATTCCAGCACCACGGCGGTTTTGACTTTGTCTGTAAATGTTCTCGGTTGGCCCGCAACACTTCCAGACTTTTTAAATTTGTTAATAAGTTTGGCAATAAGTGTGGTGTGTGAGATGTGTTTGCCATTTTTATATAAACAATAATAATTTTGGGAGATGTTTTGCTAAAAAAAAGTGTTAATTTCCCATATGTATGAAGACTTTTGGGACACCTTGTACATTTACCACGTGAATGTGTCTGTATATTGATTGAGCTAAAGTAAACATGTACAGCATGACCCAGTTAAAGGTAAGAAGTGCTACTTGGGTCACGCCGCAAACTGAGAAGGAGCTCGTACTTGAAAAGATTACCGTGAGTTTATGAGTAGGAATGACAGGTTTTGGTTTTTCCTGGTTGGAGGTTGGGAATTAAAAGTTGCGACCTCGAGTCGAATGCAGCATCAGCTCTCACTTAATCTCTACCTGAAGACAGATGAATGCTGGAAAACTATCGGTGAGAAAAGAAGAGCCTTGTGCTTCAGTTGTTGGAACCCGACCGTTTTCGCTTACGTTTGAGAGTGTCAATCTTTTGTCCTGTTAAACACAATTGTAAATCAGTCCCTCCAGGATTTTGCGTTCACAGAAATTTAAAGCAAACTCTGCAATAGTGGGAGGAGTTTACAATTGTTTTTGTTGTTTGTTTTTTTAAAGAACCGGATCACCCCCACAACGATGTTGTAAGCCACATGAAAACATATGGGCAACGCCAAAGACCCTTGTGGTAATTATTCATGGCTATAAAAGCGTATTGGTTCCTGATATTTAAAGGGATACCTAGCACGAAATGTATTTCTCCCACTTTACCTGACGTCCCATTTCTGCTGAACTCACCCACATTCACATCAAGTATTTTAAAGCTTAATGTATTTCAGGAAAGAATTTTTCCTTAATTAGTTTGGAAGCATACACTTCACATCAATTAAAACACACCAAAATTGTTTATTAAATTCTTGTGAACAGTGCATTTTTCCAGGCTAAGCATTGACCTGTCCATGTCTGCTCATAAACTCCAGAATGACAGAAATGACAAGTAACCATCAAATCTGCTACATATCTTGTGATATTTACTTGCTATTGTATTTCAATCTTTATATTGATTATGCTTATGCATATTTTTTATTATTATTTTAAGGCCTAAAAAAAATAAATAAACAGAGAAAGTATTGTAAATAATATGACATGAATGTGACCGTCAACAGTGTGCTTTTTCTTATCAGGGACTGGTTTCCAGCATTATCTCACTGCTGATGAATTGGAACAATCTGAAACATACAGTGATTTTTTTATATATGTATGTATGTATGTGGTCACTCAACGAAGCATGGAACGCCGCATGCTTAACATATCGCTATCAGACCACAAGACTAATGTGTGGGTGCGAAGTCAAACCAAAGTAATGGACATAATCAGAAGGGTGAAAACATTAAAGTGGAAGTGGGCAGGACACGTAGCAAGAGTGAAAGACCAAAAATGGACGTCTGCAGTCCTAAATTGGACTCCACTGGAAGCCAAACGCCCAAGAAGACGACCTAAGGCCAGGTGGGCTGATGACATCAGAGAGTTCGCTGGAATCAATCGGCAACAAAGGGCACAGGATCGTAGTTGGTGGCGGCATTCAACAGAGGCCTACGCCCTGCAGTGATGACAGTCTTTGTGGAAAATCCAGCTTGGTCTAATCAGCTGCCAAAACACTGGTTGATCTGATCAAACTGGTAGACCATCTTTGCCAGCTGTTAGCAAGGAACCGGTTTCTGAACTGTAGCTATTAATGTCATATCATAGATAATAACATGACTGCAAGACACTTAGCAAAACTCAAGCATTTAATGATCAGTTTACTCATGTAATAAGCTGGAAAATAACTTACCAGCTGGCAAAGGTGGTCTACCGGCTTGACTAGCTCAGCCTGTCATCAAATGGCAATTGCGCGTTCGACTCCTGGTCACATCAATCCGTAACCAGGAGTCCAAGAGAGCAAAACTGCCCTTGGTTTGTGGTTGGGCGAGATGGCATTCTCTCTCTCTCCTATCAATCACAGCAACACTAGCCTATCATGGGTGTCTGTGATCTCATGCACGAGGAACAGGGTGGATAGTGCTTTCCTCCAAGTGTGTTACACAGCCCTGTGATGCAGCATGAGCAGGAGCTCAAAAAGATATGGTTGGCTTCATCGTCCCGCAGTTGGAAGCGGTCATAATTGTGCCATAATAGCTGGCACAATCACTGTGTATGTATGTGTGTGTGTGTGTATATCATTAATAGGACATCTATTTTTTGAGGAAAACCATTGACCCCCTTTATGCATTCGTGAAGGTGTTTTTTTTGGTTCATGCATTGTAGGGTTAAATGTCAAAAACCTAAAAGGTGTCTTATCCCTGACACCTAGATGAACACTTTCCAGTTGGTTATATGACTGTCAGTCATTCCCTTCAAATGCTATTGAAGTTAGAATCGTGTTTAACAATGGCATATGTAACTTTAGAGATGGTCCCTTAATTTCCTCATATCCGTGAATATCGAACCTACAATATTGAACCTACAACATCACACCAACTTTATTCCAGTATGAATATTTCCCCCCACACATAAGAATGAACCGTTTTGTAAGACATTTTGCTAAAATGTTTGGGTTTTGTTTTTTTAAAAGTCTATGTATGTAGACCCCCTGTAGATGAAAGTGAGCGCATTAATATAAACCTGTGATTTGAACTACAGCTGGAACTCCTGTCAGAGCCACACCTTCTGACCAATCAGATTGGAGCATTCAGCAGCGCTGTGGTGTAATGGTTAATCATCAGTAGCGGGATACAGGCAGCCTGGGTGTTAATCATCACAGAAAACTAGCGAGTGTTCGACTGTAAACAGACAGATCAATCAACACGTCTCAATAACACGACCGCAGTGCTAATCAGTAGAGCAGTAAGTAGACAAGAGCTTGGAATAAGTGCAGCACAACACCGGCTGCTTTCCGACAGTGACGTCACGCACGCCATGTTGAATTTTTTTTTTCTTTTTTTTTTTTTTCCGCTTTCCTTCTCAACAGCAGCCATTAGCACGTCGCTTCGTGGTGGATTTACACGCGCGGAAACATGGAAATTGACACCCTTCTTGAGGCTCTGAAAGGTTGTTATTGTTTATTTTATTCATTAGTTACGGATTAAATTTATCGAGGCCGGCCGGCGGTGTGGAGACGCAGTGCTAGCGGCTGGTGGTGTTATCTGTCCGCCGACTAAACCTTCACGTTAGCACGGCTACTTAGCTCCGTCGTTAGCGCTCGCCGCTAACTTCTTCGCGTTGCGCTTTGACTCGCCGCTTTGTCACGAGTTAACCTGCGGTGTTTGTCCTGCATGTAGTGTAGTCCTGTGAGTTCTCGCCTTGTGGGTTCACACAGATACTGAGGTTAGCGGTTAGCTGCTAATTGGTGGCTATTCCGGTCTAAAGGAAGTTGTGTGACGCGGTCTATCTGGCTGCGCGTTCGCCTCTGCACACTAATGATTCCTAATTAAACGTCTTAATAGCAGCCGTCTTTATTTATTTATCTATTGATTGATTTTATAATCAATTTTTCACTTTTTGACCTGCATGTTCTCACGCGTTGTCTTGTTTAAGTTCTACACGGTGTAGCTGAGGCTTTTCTAGTCTTTAAGACAATGCCATGTTTCAGTCCACTGAAGCCGGTCATTAGTGACTAAACTTTTGCTTGTTTATAAACTGAGAGCAGATGAAGCCGGTTATCTGTCAGGGTTTAATATTTAGGCAGTAGGTTTAGGTTTGAGTGTTCTTGTCTGGAAGGATAAACAAAGTGAATGTAATCTTGAGAGAGTCTCAAGCTGGGGTTATTTGTTTAATTTAATTAATTAATTAATTGTCCAGTGTATACACTGGAGATGTATTGATCCCATGATGCTGTTACTGGAAGATCGATGTGTGAGTGAACTGATTTCTTGCGTTTCTCTGATGTCCTCAGATTTCGAGAAGAAAGGGAAAAAGGAAGTGTCCCCGGTTTTGGACCAGTTTCTGTGCCATGTCGCGAAGACCGGAGAGACCATGTAAGTCATGTGGACAATCTCGGCTTAACTGTCTTAGGCCGCATTTACACGTGACCCAGATCTGTTGTTTTCCTCCCACGCGGCACAGATCGGATATGACCCACGGACCTGTACGCAGGAAAAAAGCACGTGGATTCTGATATTCTCAGATCCGTTTCAGGCCTCTTTCATACGTGGAAATGAATCGGATACGTGCGTTTACGTCTGCCGTGTGAGCGGGCAGATCGGATGTTCCTCTGTCGATGCGAGTCGTGCGACGGAGGCGAATGACATCAACTCGGGTGGACACCAACCGCGAAAATACAGCTCTCAACGAGGGCTGTCTTCTTTGTTTCTCCGGCTTCAGAGCCCTGTGTTTTTGCTTGTATTATATTTTCATCTGCATCCATTGCAAATGGACTAAGCTTCCGGTGACGTCTACCTTGGGGTGTTTCACGAAGCTTTTAAAAGATGTAAGCGGGTCGTCAAAAAAAAAATCAGATATAGTTAACAAATCGGGCATCAAATTGGGCATCAAGACCTGCAGTGTAAATGCAGCCGATAAGTCCTCTCGTTTGTTTCAGGTTTCGTTAGCTATGTTTCCATCCACATATATTATTATTGTGAATTTTGGGATATTGCATAAAAAAGTGGTTTAAATGCTGGATGGAAACACCAGATGCAAATAAAAACATTAAAAAAACAACATATGAGCTCAATCGAGGCGGAGCATTTTTGCATTCGATAAGAAGACAAGCACATTTACTGAATAAATTCCTCAATACGCATCAAAAGTCATGTGACTCTGCTTCAGCGAATCATGCGATTGGATAATCGGCTCCGAAAAGTGGATCAGTCTTGCTGTACAGCATCTCGAATGTTGGTTTTGTCGTTTCTGAAACGTCTGAGCCGAAATCCGTCAGCGAAACGATTTGGTATAATAACCTCCCCGAACTGCCTCACACGATTCCCTAACCGGATATCAGGCAACAGCCGACTATCGCTAGAGAACATGAGGTCTGAGAGCGTTGCATCCGCGCGCTCTGAAGCGCAAGTCACTGACTACGTTTACATGCACATCGATATTCTAATCAGTACCGAGTCGTGTAAACGCCTCGATCCGATCGGATGATTCAGATTAAGACAGTATTCTGAGTCCCACCCCTGGAACATGCCTGTTTTAATCGGAAATGTGTTGCATGTAAACGCCTTATTCGGGAAATCCACTGAAAGGAGATGTATGTGCATGCTCAGTCCACAAGGAATTGTGTGTAGCAACGGCAGCATTTTGAATCTCCTGGGGAAATAACAGCGGGAAAGCAAAAGTGCGCACACGCACAACAGCCGTGTATACAGAGAGATGCAACCTGAATACAGACCGTAAACAGAATTCAGTGTGCATGTAAATGCAGTCATTTATCTTATTAGGAAAAACGAGCCACAGCGGCTTCCCCGGTTTCAACAGCTTCCATTTGTATTGATAAGTGACTCTTTTGTTCTATTGAACGTATTAGATGGAAGCGGTGGTTTAATCCCAAATGTTATATGCGAATAGTTTTTCGTGTAAGTTACATTTGTAACTTGGAAGGAAACATGGCTTTAGTTGTGCTTTGCAGCACAAACAGAAAAATAACATCTCGTAGAGACCTTTGTTGTGTCCTTTCTTAAATAGTACATATAGAATGAAAAGATTGTGTGTGTTTCTGTGTAGGGTCTCATGGTTGCAGTTTAAAAGCTACTTTCTGTTCAAACTGGAGAAGGTGATGGAGGACTTCAGAGCTTCAGCGCCAGAGCAGAGAGGACCCGCAAACCCTAACGTGGAGTCCATCCCGTTTGAGGAGATGAAAGAGAGGATATTGAAGATCGTCAACGGATACAACGGGTGAGTAGCCGTATCCAGCTGTGGGCAAATCTCAAATTCATTGAAAGCGCCAAACTGACTTCCAGCCGCACGAGTTGTTTTTCCGGAAACCTAATAAACTCGGCTGAAAAGTGGGAGCTAATGTCTGAGTTGCTGGGTGGTGGTGGTTGAAATTATTCGAAGGAGATTTTGTTATTTTAAGGTCTCCACCCTCCCACCTTGTTTTTGACCATTACATCATTACCATATTTGTGAAGGAAGGCTGGCAAC